>NC_073693.1:366297550-366347550 GCF_029784155.1 Uranotaenia lowii
ATTCTCGAGTAACTTTGCTACTGCTTCAACATTCCCAGAACATGTGGAGAGTGTTGTTAGGAATGTTTCGCCACTCGGCTTCTGCATGAGCACGATTGTAGTACAGGATGCGGTCATATCTAAAGCAGCGGTAAAGCTCAAAAACTCCCTCTCCACTGGCCCAGACGGTATACTATCTACCTTTTTAAAACGATTAATGCCTGTTTCACTGACTCCTGTGAGACTCATCTTTCAAGCTTCTCTTGACAGAGCCACATACCTTTCACTGTGGAAGGAAGCTTACATATTTGCAGTCCATAAAAAGGGAGATCGGAGAGATATCAACAACTCTAGAGGAATTTCTGCTTTATGTGCAATCTCTAAACTATTCGAATTAGTCGTCATGGATCCGATTTTCTCGTACTGTAAGCAAAATGTTTCAATCGATCAGCACGGTTTTATGACCAAACGCTCCACGACAACTAACTTGTTGACCTTCACCTCCTATGTACACGAAAGTTTTGCTGCTAAGTCTCAAACTGACGCCATTTATACCGATTTGTCAGCAGCCTTGATAAGGTCAACCATGAAATCTCCATTGGTAAGCTTGGACGCTTAGGATTCTGCGGACCTTTACTTGGCTGGATCCGCAGTTACTTAACTGGACGTAAATTGACAGTTCGCACTGGAGACGCTATGTCCAGCCAGCTCTCTGCCTCCTCCGGTATGCCCCAAGGTAGTCACTTAGGACCGATCATCTTCTTAATATATTTTAACGATGTGCTCTCACTCCTTGACAGCCCGAAACTTTGTTATGCTGATGATCTTAAACTGTTCTGCGCCATAAACGGTCAGGACGACATTGATTTTCGGCAACACCAGTTCAATCTTTTCGCACAGTGGTGCGACATCAACTGCCTGCCTTTGAATCGTAGTAAATGTGCAGTCATCAGTTTCTCTCGAAAACGGCAGCCTTTTTGCGCGGAGTACTTCTTAGGAGATGAGTCCATTGCGCGGGTGCACCACATCAATGATTTGGGCGTAATACTCGACCGTAAGCTGGAATTCAAAACACATACGAACTACGTCGTCGATAAAGCTTCTAGAAGCCTCGGATTTTTATTTCGAGTGGTCAAGAAATTCAAGGACGTGTACTGCCTGAAGAGCCCGTATTGCAGCATAGTTCGATCCATCCTCGAATACGCATCAGCCGTCTGGTGTCCCTACTACCAAAACGGTAACGAGCGGCTCGAGGCTTTCCAGAGGCGCTTTTTGCGTTATGCCCTCAGACACCTTACCTGGCAAGAACCGTTCCACATGTCAAGCTACGAACGTCGATGTCGTCTCATAGACATGGATACTCTTCAAGCCCGAAGAAAGGCAACGTGATTGTCCTACACTACTGAAAGCTATTCCTCTTAGCTCTTCGACTTTGACGATTCGAGGGATGTTCTTCGAAGAAAAGTTTTAAGAATATCGATAAATCGCTAATTAGATGTAAATTTTGTGTAACTTTAACTTTAAGTCTTCATTTGGACCTATACTTGGTCTGTTGATTGAATAAACAAATAAACTTCTAAGTTTGTATGGAAAAACTCAATATTTTGTTCTGGAAACCAACTTGAGTTTTCTTTCTTCAGTGGAACCGAGCCTGCTATCGGTTTTGTGCCGATTTATTATTTGTTTAAATGAAATTTTCCGCTGAACAACTATATCAAAGACAATAACTTCGTATTTTATCAGGCAAAAAAGTTATCAACTGTTGAATAGGCATATGTCTTTTGGCATTACGATCAATTCAACTGTTGTACCCAGCGATGTATTGCATGACTATTTTGCAAGATGCCTCGCTAGGCCTCAGCAGTGATGTCAGATGAATTGATTGTTTTTCAATGCAAAAAGACATACACCCATTGAACAGCTAATAGCTTTTTTTCCTGATAAGATACGAGATTACGGTCTTGAATAAATTTGTTCAGCGGAAAATTTCCTTTAAACAGTTTATAAATTGGCACAAAAATCGCAAGCAGGCTCGGTTCAACAAAAGAAAGAAAAATTATGTTGATTTTTCAAAACAGAATATTGAATTTTCTGATACAAACCTAATAGTCAAATTAGACACCAGAGATGGAAATGGGTTGGGACTTTGAGACATGAAACCTGAGACATGTTCGAGACCTGCAACAGCTCACGTGTAATTTCTTACGTTGTTTTAGGTCTCAGGTTTTACGTTTCAAGTCTCACTTCGCGCATCTCACATTCCACTTCTCTCTCCTCACGTCTTGTGTCTCATTTTTCGATTCTGACGTTTCACTTCTAAGGTCCCATTTCTCATTTTTCACATCTTCCTTTTCACGTCAGGTTTCAGGTCTCAGAACTTAGATCTCAATTTTCGGGTTTCAAGTTTCAGGGCTCATTTCATAGACCATAGGTTACAGATCTCTGGTTGCAGGTTGCATGTCTCAAGCCTTATGCCTTATATCTCGAATTTCAGAGCTTTGGTATATGCACAACTTTTAACTTTTAAAAGCTGCGAGGAATGCATGAATGAGATATCAAGAAAGGCTCTTGAATGGAATCCAAGAAGGTCTGTCGACGAAAACCTTGATTGGCGTCAAGTAAAGAGAAGCTGGCACTAGATCATTACCGGTGGAGAACTTTTAATTCGGTCCTATGCGTAGGACTATCGGGGATGGAACCTGGAAGTGCCTTAGGTGCAAAAGAATTTTAGTGAGTTACGGATTCAAGGGGATCGCGGCTTTCGGATAAGAAGCAAAACAACAACTCAAACTACATTGAAGTTATTTATTCGTTATTTTTATGTCGCTGAGGTGAACAAAAACGGAAAAACTGTGTAAATTAAAGGGTTCTCTTCTTCTTTATATTCTGCTTTGGTGAGCAAAGCAAAGTTATCTTTTTCGCGTTTGGTTTTCGTTTAGTCTTTTCCTTTTTGTAAAACTTAGCTTTCCACAAAACATTTTCCCCATAATATATTAAAGTGTTGCGCCAAAACTGTAACTTTTCTTCAGATTATAACCTAACCGAGGAAGTGCTTGCCTCAACACACTTATGTACAGTTGAACAGGACTCTCGACAACTTGATAGAGGGGGATTTTTGTGTTGCATTTTCCTAGTTATGTTTAGCTTTAAAGAGTACGGCTTTTGCTGTTTGTCGTCTGGGTTGTTCGTTATTGAACTTGCTTTTTGCTATCTTATCGTGTAAAATAGAGCTTTCTGTGAGTCAATATTTTTGCAATTGGTTTGTGTCCAAACTTCACCCGGTTATCGATGATGTGTTCATTTGGAATTAACTTCGGTACGTCACGCTTTTCCTAGAGGAGTGATCAGTGCCAATCGCCATGATTCATTAATATTCAGATTTAGTTTGTTTTAAGTGCATTTGGATCGTTTCATTTAGATGATCATCCTTGCTCACTACTTATCATAAGACATTGAAAAAACAATTCAAGAGTCGCTTGTTATTACTTTTTTTTTATCTTTAGTCAGCTTACAAAGAGTTAAATGTTTCTTTCTTCTTTACACGTTTTCAGCTTTGTTTTAATTCGAATTTATGTAGTTTTCACTCTCATTATATCCCCATAAAACACCTTTCTTATCTCTCCATAATTGTTTGTTGCAGAGTGACTTTAAATGTAACTTTACAGTTAAGTTATGACTAGAAAAAATTACCTTCATATCTTCAGCCTTTCCCGCAGGGATTTCAATAAAGTGGGACCGAAAAAACAACAACTCTTCTCTTCGAAATATTTAATCTTGCGCTTTCGTCTTTTGCACTCAAAGTAGTTGCCGAAATCTTATTGAATAAATTTAGTTATCACAATTTGTTTTTCTTTCTTCCTTCGATTCTTCGCTCGACTTCTTTCTCGGTTAAATCGAAAGATCCTACCATATCTCTAGGGATTGTTATATGAGAAAGGACTCGACAGTTTATTTTAGTTTTTTGATGGGTCTTAGCTTGAAATAAGGGGATCATAGTACTAATTATGTTACTTCTTTTTAGCTAAACAGTTTCGATTCACTCACAGTGCTTCTGTTGTTTTTTTTTCTCTCTAGATTCTTGGAACGCTGTCTTTCGACATCGTCAATTTACGAAGACCATTTTCACTGATCAAGATGCCTAGTTCGAGTAAGTGGATGACGCTCCGTTACTGCCAGATCCGTTCAGATTCTCTGGATTTACCGGTGATGGATTCTCTGTAATGGGTTGAAAAGGAAAGGTAAGTTAAGTGTGATTATTTAAAAAGTTCTTAAATGTTTCCTGAAAAGAAACCTAGACACTTCACGGCAATTGAGCAGTTCCGCGTTGCCGAAGCAATTGGAAACGACCCTTCCTAGAATGGAGATGGTCCTGATAACAAATTTAAATAATTTAAATAAAGACGGATCACTCAAGTACCAAAAAGTGCAGAATGTTTAGAACAGCTTATATCGCTTTCTGGACTGGCTCGTAGACCGAACTGCTTTCTTAAGACTGGGCTCTGTTAACTCGTCTCCGTTTCAAATAACCTCATTGGAGTCATCTGGGACTTCCGACCTTTCTCCTCTTCGTCAATAATTTGAATGCTTATTCTTGAGCCGGAAAAACTGCTGTACGCCGATGATCTCAAAATTTTCCGAACAATCTCCTCGTTAGTCGAATGCTGCGCTCTCCAAAAGGACATTGGGGCTTATTCTGCGACTCGAGTGACGTGACTCACGAAATTTCACTTCTTCGTCCTGACTCCAAAAAAATGCTTCAGAAAAGAAATTTGTGTATCGATGAGCTCTGCTCTGAAGACCAAAAACAGCTCATAATCCGAACGAAAATTTCGAAGCTAGAGAGGCTACTGAGGCCAGCAGAACGATATGAAATTGTCAACGACTATCCTGAACCGCACATCGGTCGTCAAGCATGGAGCTATCATGGAATCTGCAGATAGAGCATGTAATAGCCAAGGCTACAACAGCTCTATGGGTCTGCCTCAAAGTAGTAGGGAAAAAATGGGGACTAAGGCCGAAAATTATCCATTTGATATTTATAGCTGTAATAAGACCCAAAATCTCCTATACCTCCTTAGTATGGTGGACCAAAACTGTGCAAGGTACATCCCAGAAGAAACTAGCGAAGCTTCAATGAATAGCAACACTACATATAACTGGCGCCATGCGAAGCACATCAAGCGAGGGTCTAATTGCACTACTAAATATTCTGCCACTACATCAATTTATTGAGCTAGAGGCAGAACGTAGTGCCTTGAGACTCTCTAAAATCAAAACTCTATGAGGGAGATCTCACAGGACATCTAAAAATCCTGAAAAAATTTAAAATCAACTCACTAATTGTAAAGAATGATGGATGGATGACTGGATGGAGCCCGTATTTCACCTAGACATACCATGCAATGTAACTATCAACGATAGGGACGTGTGGGAGTCAAGTGGTCCTGCGATTCCTCCCGGATCGATTAAATTCTTTACTGATGGGTCAAACATGGATAATAGAACTGGGGCAGGGGTGTTCGGACCTAGACTCATGATCTCTATTCCTATGGGAAACTGGCCAACAGAAGTTCCAGCAATTCTAGAATGCACTTTAGCCTGTTTGAAAAGAGTATACAGGCACACAAGTATCTGCATGTTCTCTGACAGACAGGCCGCTTTTCGAGCACTAAGTACGTTCTTGTACTCCCAAACTTGTATGGGAATATATTGTTGCACTAAGAAACCTGGCCATAAGGAACAGAGTATTTTTATTCTGGGTACTAGGCCACTGCTGTATCCTAGGGAACGAAGAAGCAGACCAACTAGCTAGGGAAGGATCTGTTGATTGAACCTGAACCTTTTTGCGGAGTATCGAGAAGTGCCTTGACTATGGAGCTCAAGAACTGGGAAAGCACCAGTATTGTTTCCAACAGGAAAACAGCGGAGGGAGCAACTCAGGAATTCGTTGAATTGTTCCAATATGATTCGTAGCGTTGTGATGTGGTCCACACATGATCGCCCGGATCGGAATCCAGCTTGTTGCTGTCGGAGTGTAGCGTCGATTTTCCCCTGGATCCTGTTCAGGATCACTTTGCAGAGTACTTTGAGAGTTGTACAGATCAAAGTTATGGGCCCTGCTATTACATAAGGCGAGTCACGAGTCATTTTACTCGAGTGATCCATTTTGGCATTATAGTAGTCGAATCGAGTCAAACTTCAGTCGAGTAGCTCGACTGAGTCGACTGCTTGAAAGTTCGTGACTCAGCTGTCACGATTAAGCGAGCCAAGTTTGTTTTCATAGTTGTTCAGTTGTCCTGCATCAGAGGCGCCAGGTGTCCTGATTTATCAGGATTTGTCCTGATTTTCGAGAGACCGCAAATTCTAAAAAAAAATTGTTTGATTTTCTCACCATTTCATAATGAATTTAGTTATAATTTAGATATCTTTTGAAAAATCAGGACAAATTAGGACATTTTAGAGGGCTTTTTTCAAAAATAAGGACAATTCAAGCGTTTTTGAAAAATCAGGCCTCTCGAAAATCAGGACAAATCCTGAAAAATCGGGACACCTGACACCCCTGCTGATGTTTGACATGAGGAAATATTTCAAATACGGTTTGAAAAATGACAGTCGCCATTCGAGCAGTCAAATTAATTCGATCAGTTTCACTCGACTACCATAATACGACATTTTGCTCGACTCGTCAGTGACTGGAGTCGAGTCGAGTTGCTCGACTCGTTTTATGTAATAGGGCCCTATGTCTCGTCAGTTACCACACTCTGTCAGGTCTCCTTTCTTTACGAGGATACCTTGCATACAGTCGCCCGGGAATGTTGCAGTATCCCAAATTTCAGCGAAAAGACGGTGCAACATTTGTGCTGACAAGGCGCAGGTCGGCTTTCAGCATTTCAGCAGGGATGCAATCGATCCCAGATGCTTTGTTGGATTTCATGTCTTTGATTGCCGCTTCTATTTCAGCCAGCGAGGCGCTTCCGAGTTGACGCCATTTATGCGACTTACTGTTGGCGCTTCGAGCGGCGGATTCTGTTGGCCATCGCTATTCGTGACTCGGATGAATTGTTCGAAGTGCTCAGTCCATCGTTTGAGCTGATCTGTTCGATCGATCAATAACTGACCTGCTCGGTCTTTAAGCGGCATTCTAGTATTAGTCTTTGCACCACTAAGGCAGCGAGAAATGTCATAAAGTAATCGAATTTCTCCATTGACGGTGGCTCTTTCTCCCTCTTCGGCTACGGATTTTGTCCAGGCTCTCTTGTCTCATCTACAAGCTCTTTTAACTGTCTTTTCCAGCTCCGCAATATCGTAAGCGGGTTAAGCCCCAAGGATTAAAGAAATATGGAGTATTTTTGGGAAGGAGATCTGCAGAGGGACTCGACTTAAATTTATATTGACAGAAGCGACAGTAGAAGGTGAAGAAATTCAAATTTCAAAAAATTCAAACAATTTGTCGACGAAGAAAATCCTAACTGTGGTCAACTGAAGGCCAAAAACTTTAAATCTGCAACAACAGTGTTGATCTTTCATGGGGGTTCAATACGCAAATAAGTACGCAGCTGAGCAACAGGCCAAAATTCAATCAGTTACAATAAGCGAAAACTTAGGTCTCAAAAACAACTAAGAATAAACAACAAAACATCTAAAGTAAGCTAGAAATCAGGAAAATGTGATAGAACTAAAAAAAATAACAAAAAACAGAATTGATATAAATGTGCGCATTTCGTTGGTTGGCTTTTATTTTCGATTGTTTTTTTTTTATGTTAACTCCTCCCGCTTGGTTTTCGTTTTCAGGTTTATTCAAGCTAGATACGAATATTTGTTTTTTTTTTTGTGTTGATAAGTATACCATTTTTAGTATAGTTTTTCTTTTAGATTTTATTTTCACTAACCTAGTATTGGTTACCACTAACTAAAGTAAATTATTTCCACCTGCACAATGCTTATTTCGTCGATTTTTGTTTCCATTAATTGTCCTCATTGATCATCTGTAATCTACTGTTGTTTTCATAATCATAATGCTTACTCACGCAGTCTCGCGAATTCATTCAAACAAAGTTGTACGTTTTTTTTCTATTCCATTCTTGATCTCGTTCATTTTAAATTCATTCTCTTTCTACAAACTAAAACTTGCATAAACATAAACGAGTAATAATAGTAATAGTAATAGAGCGTTACAATGATTTTTCAAAGGAGAAATTATAATATAAGTAACTAAATAAAAGCTAAGCAATAACTAAATTAACGCAACGCCGCCTCGAGAACTAATCTCTAGTTTTTTGTTGTTGATTGTATTTCAATCGTTTTTTGTAGGTAAGGTGTTAAGTTAGGCTGTCACATTGGTCGGATTTATTCGCTTGTTTTATCTTTTGTTACTTGCTACGCGTGATTGCTAAGTGTTTTGATTACTGTATTTGTTGGGTGCAATTTGTGCGTTTCCGTTTTGATTGCCTAGTTTCGATAGAAGATACCACTCTACCAGGTGGCAGTGTGTCTAGCACCACATACATTCACTTTGCAATTAAGGGATTAAGAGTTTCTCGTAAACTTAACGTAACACATCAGATGCATTTGATTGATTGAATGTTCTAAACAAGCGCATAGCCACCAATCGATTTGGGATACGAATCAACGCATTTGACACAATATAGTAGAAAGTATAAGATAGTGTTAATGGTAAACACATAATTTATTCCTTCTAGACAAATTACAAGCTAATGGATTTTACCGAATAAGTCATAGAGAAAAAAATGTTCACCTTTCGAATGCTTACGCACATGTCACCTTACAAAATAGCTGGGATAGACGATTTATTTTATTGAACCTTTTTCAACCTTTAGTATTACTCTTTAGCTCTTTAACTTACACAGCTAATTAAGATAATTTCTTTGTTTAGACTGAAATGAGAATTTTCAGCCAGCCGTTTTATATCAGTAGTTTAAATTTTTATCCATAAACTTCTATAAACGAATTTTGATCTTGTACGTGACAAAACAAGAAATACCAAGGGTGAACAATCACCCCAAAGTGTACTAAGCCCAGATAGGCGTCTATTTATTTCCATCACTTTCTTACGGTTAAAAGAATAGAAACAAATCAGAATTGCGTAGCACGCTTCACTTTGTTCCAGTGGTGGTAACGAGGGTCGTATTGCTACCACTGTTGTTAGCGTTAGGTTTCTGCTTTTCGGTAGAACTATTTTCCGAACTATCTTTTGGGACTTCAGCGTCGCCTCCACCCTCAACTTCCATCGTTTGTTCTACTTTACTGCTTATATCAGTATTATTGCTATTACCTGATGGTGTAGATTGAGAACCACTGACGGGTGTCGCTCCTGTGCCTCCTGTCATCGGTGGTGTTCCTGTCTCAGTTGGACTACCGACGGCTCCACTGTTGCTGTTGTTTCCTCCACCATTTAGTGGTGATTTCTTCAGGTCACCTTCCGATTGTTCTGAGCCTGTTGGGCCAGCAGAATCGGTCCGTTTCGGGTTCACCGGACTTCCTTCGGCTGTAGCAACAGCACTTGTGTTTGTGTTAGCAGAAATTGGTGTACTGGCTTGAGGAGGTGAACCACGTTTCACATCATCCCCAACTGAAGCGACAGCGCCCGAAGGACCCAATGAATTTGAAGACGGCGCTCCATTACTATCGTGTTCGGGCTTTCCAGCGTTGATGGCCGCCTGGGGAGAGTTTCGCTCTTCGGTAACCGGCCTGATCGGAAGCTGTTTCGAGGAGTCTGTTTTGATTATATTCGATGACGTTGGATCCATCACTGGTGGTCCTGGAGCTAAGGGAGGCGCCACCGTGATGGATGGTTTGGCTGCCGCTGGTGCTGGTGCGTTGTGTGGATGGGGAAGTGATGGAGCTCCCGCAGAATGTGGGGAGCTCTGCCGACTGAGCGGATGTGAATGGGGATGGTGATTATTAATACTAGGGACGTTTGTACTATTTACAGATAATCCGGCCTGAGCCAGAGAAGAAGGAACTGATGATTGGGATGTAGGAGCTGCTGATGGGTTGCCACTGTTGTTGTTGTTGGTAGGTGGCGTTGCCGTCCGGCTGATATTGTTGCCGGATTTGCTGCTCAAGGACAGCGGACTGCCAGCTGGAATTGACGAATGTACCGAAGGTGACGAATAATACGGATGTGAATGAGAATGGTGCGGCGGCAAAGCGGCACTGCTGATTGGAGTTGATAGCGGACTTGAATGAGATTTTGTAGACAGTGATAGCGGACCGGAGCTGTGTTGTTGTGCACTGGCCGAAGGATTCGTCGAAAGATTCAGTGAACCGTGTGCTGGAGGAATGTGGCTCAGGCTAAGGTTCTGGGCCCCTGGCAGTCCCGCATGCGATAGATTCAAGCTACTCATGTAGCTGGAGCTGATCGATGATTGAGCTAAACTATGGCTGTACGCTACTGCTAAGCTTGTGGGGATCGAAGAATGTCCCCCTAGACTCGTCGGTGGCTGTGGAACAAGTCCGGCCGCCGAAGGATGCGATAGATTCAACGAGGACGATGGTGAACCCTGTGGCACTTGTGGTAAACCTAGCCCCATTCCGAGACTTAGCGATGGGTGTAATCCATGATGTGGAGAACCCAGTCCTTGCATCTGTAAGGGTCCTTGAGATCTCATCGGAAGACCCAACGGCGAAGGCAATCCAGGTGGCATGCCCATCGGGTAAAACTGTCGCTGTAGAGGATGTATCAAATGTTGAGAGGCTGCGATCATTCGCTCTCGTTCCCTTTCTCTTTCTCGTTCGCGCTCCCTTCTCTCGCGTTCTTCCTTCTCTCGCATTTCGCGTTCTCTTTGCTCTTTTTCTCGCTGTTCTTTCTCTCGTCGCTCACGTTCTTCCTTCTCTCGTTGTTCCTTCTCACGCTGCTCTCGTTCCCTTTGTTCTCGCAACTCTTTCTCTCGTTCTATCGCCTCGCGAGCTTCCCGGGCTCGTTGTTCCTCTTCACGCATCCGGGCCCGACGCTCTTCCTCCATCTTCAGATGTTCATGGATACTGGCCGCTCCAAGACCCATGCCCGGAATCATACCGGCGTACAGGTTCGGTGGATATGGTAGCGAAGAGTACAGCGGATGGGCTGCTGCAGCTGCCGCAGCTGCCGCCGGATGATGGTTGGCTGCTCGCAGCATCTGGAACCGCGGATCCAAATAGATGGCCGGATCGTGGTAGGCTAGCGCGGCTGGATTAAACAGATTGCCTGTTTGGGGTAAAACAATGAAAAATGATGAGTTTCAGTTTTATTGCAGCGGTACCATCAACTCGCAATCTCGCAAAAATCGCTAAAAAACTAGTTTTGAACCCTTGAAAAAGGTACATAACAGCCGAAACGTCGAGTTAAGCTATGACAATTGCATTCAAAACCATCTAATGCTGTCAATTTTGTTCAGATGTTAAAATAATAGTGCCTGTGGTTCAGAACAGTTACTCTCTTTTTTTCAACACCAATGATGGTGCTGGCCACGTCCTTAACAAGTATTTGGCGACAGATTATTGAAAAGTTAATTTAGACAGTACACTGCAAGTCGATGGTAGTTCCGTAAAATGAAAATGTCAAAAAGTAAATCCAAGCTATCATCAAGTTACCTAACATACCTGGCGGCATTCCCGGTATCGATCCGAACCCTGCGGCAGCGGCATAAGCATCCATGGGAAATGACCCCGCCGGATGCGTGAGCCGTTCGTCGGGCCTGTACGGTTGGAATCCACTGCGTGCCAACAGCTCCGAAGGGATCGCCGATGAGCTTGGGGGATTGAGCCTTTGTATCTGAAAGAAGTCAACCATGGATTAGATCAATCGTACTTAAATTTCGTAATAAATTTCACCAACCTTCTCCGGTGGTTGAGGCGAGGAGCGCTTCTTGGGGTCGCCACCTCGAGCGACGTCCGCACTCCTCACCCGACTCTCCGACATAGCACTGCCCCGGGAGTCGTTCATCTCGCGACGATCCATGCCACCGACCGAGTCCCGTCCTCGACCATCCGGAGGACCACGGCCATCGTTTCCGCCTCCGCCGCCGGGACCTCCTCCACCGCCGCCTCCACCTCCACCCGGTTCGTCATCCTTGGCGTCGGCTTGTTTGGCCAGGTTACGCAACGCCGCAGCGAACGACGCCCGGCCATTGCCGCTGTTAGCCACGCCGCCGGCTGCCGAAGCGCTCTGCACTGATTGATTAGGTGAAGGTTGCACCACACCGACGGGAGTCCCTCCTGAATGTTGCGGATGTTGTGCACCAGGTGGCAGCGATCCTGTGGCGCCCGGTGGCAGATGATTCGAACCGACTATATGATTAGAGTGCGGCGAAACGGAAGACGGATGATGCAACGAGGGAAGCTGGGGCGAAGGAATTGGCGGCGCTGGGCTCGTGACTGGACGCTTCTGTGTCAACTTTGAGGGAACTAAGGAAAATAGGAAATGAAAAAAAATTATTAATCTTTAATTCTTTACAGATTGACATTCAAAGTTTGTCGGATGTTGGAGAGATCAGTAGATTTACTGTCAAGGGTGTCACGACCTCTTTATTATTGCAGCTGAATTAATAATTCCAGAACCAACAGAAGAAGAAAAAAGAACGCATCACCATGCGGGTTCAAATCCCCTGTTAACCATTTGGCGGTTCAACTAACTGCTGGACCCCGACGACGACGACGAGGTTGATTAGTTTGCGTTGCTCCCGCGACTACAAATTGGTGCATGAACTGTGTGATGATGATTTGACTTTGCTACTTTAAGAAGAGTATAGAAGTAGAAAGAAGCGCGCACGACAGTTAGTTTGTCAGAGCATTTAAATTTGACGGGTGAAAAAGTTACACACACCATATACGAGAAATGAGGGTATCGTTCCTGTGAATATGACCCTCGACAAGTAAGAATTAGAATCATTCGGGAAGAAGTCGCAAGTCTCTCCTATAAAAAAAACAGACAGAGGGAGTACAGATCGTTTCCCGCGGTTGATCTTTCCCTGGCCCAATGCTGATGATGAGGATGATGGCGGCTTGCGTGACAAGCTGTTAATATGCTGTTGTTGTGATGCGCCGTTGCGTTAACGATGAATGGTTTTAATGAAATGGCCCACGCGTTTCTATTAATATGATGATTTCTTTTTTTTCGTGGGTATCCCAACACACTCTTTCGGGTAGGTATAAATAAATAAATAAATAATACGACTCGACTCACAAGAAGGATCAACGTTTGGTTGGTTGGAATTTAGTTGATTTTCACAACGCGGTTTTTCCATCCCAAACGATCCGTTCACGGTTTTAAGAGTCACATTTAGGCCAGATGATCAACGCCGGTACGAAAATCAGATTTTTAATTCGAAGAGTTCAAAATTCATACCCGCTCTTGGTCGCATTTTCAAGTCCAACAATTAACCAATTTTATAACTTATGCAATTTTTTTTAACTATTGTTTACTCTCTACTCTAAAGACATTTTATTTGTGATATTGGTAGGAACATAAAAAATGTGTTTGAAACAAAAGGATGTGCAAAGTTAAGATCTGCGCAGAATAAGAGACAGCCCAAAATCGAATGCCGCATATAAGTTTCAAATTAGTTTCAACTTGAAAGATTAATAACGGTTCATTGAAAAGCACCTTTCCTGAAATGTGAAAAATGCACATTGAACGCCCGAGTTTTGCAAAACCGTCTTTTTTAACTTAAAAAGTACGCATATAGAGGTCTTAATTTGGTTCAAGTCGGAAGATATCGACAATATTCAGCTAAGTGCTGTTGACATGATTGCTCTCAAAATTTTGAATGACATATTTATTTCTAATAAAAATAATTATAAACGGTGTTTCAAAATCCGGAAGCTCATGTAATTACACCACTGGAATCGGTATGAAATTGGCTTTCTGGTGAATATACATTTATTGCGGAAATCTTGAGATAATGTAATCAAAATCCAATGCCAAGTTGAATTTGAGTGCAAGAGATTTTGAAATTTGAATTTGCATTTGAAAATTTGCAAATTTTGAATTTGAAATTGTTGCAAATTTGAAAATTGCAAATTGACAAAAAATTCAAAAAACAGCTACCTTTGAAAATTTGCCAAAAATCTGTGTTTCGTATTTTGACAACCCAAAGGGTTATACGGTCAAAATTTGGTCAAGGGAAAACGCGTGTAAATCGATGAAATTGTTTATTTAAAAAATCAAATTAAATTTCTTTTTCAAGTTTAATTAGTATAAAATTAAGGAAAAATATTTAGTCAGGCTTCCGTTTTTCCAAATCCAAATTGCTGGACCTTACGCTTAACCCCTGCCATCAGATTATGTACAGCCACCTTGTCCACCTTTTTCGCCGCAGAAAGCCAGTTTGCCTTGAACTGCTGCTCGTCCTTAGCAGTTTTTTTTTGTCTTCTTTAGGTTCCGCTTGACAATAGCCCAGTATTTCTCAATTGGGCGGAGCTCTGGCGTGTTGGGAGGGTTCTTGTCCTTGGGAACCACCTGCACGTTGTTGGCGGCGTACCACTCCATGGCCTTTTTACCGTAAAGTCAAGATGCCAAATCCGCCCAAAACAGTACGGAACAACCGTGTTTCTTCAGAAAAGGCAGCAGACGTTTATTCAAACACTCTTTCACGTAAATTTCTTGGTTGACAGTCCTGGAAGCTATGAAAATGCTGCTTTTCAAGCCACGGATGCAAATGGCTTGTCAAACCAGATATTTCTTCGCGAATTCTGACAGTTTCATGTGTTTGAAAATATCTGATACCTTTCCCCTTCCTTTTGCCGTATAAAACTCCTGTCCCGGAAGCTGCTTGTAGTCGGCTTTGACGTAGGTTTCGTCGTCCATTACCACGCAGTCAAACTTCGTCAGCATCGTCGTGAACAGCCTCCGGGATCGCGCTTTGGCCGTCGTATTTTGTTTATCATCGCGATTTGGAGTCACTACCTTCTTGTAAGTCGATAGTCCGGCTCGTTTTATGGCTCGATGCACGGTTTTAGACTATACACCCAGCTTTTTTACGGCATCTCGGCGAGAGAGTTTAGGGTTTCGCTTGAAACTACCGGCAACTCTCTTTGTCGTCTCAGCGGCTTCCGGTTTTCGATTTCCCCCCGATCCAGACTTCCTGGCTGTCGAAAAACGTTCCCCAAACACTTTAATTACATTTGTAACGGTTGATTTGGCAACTTTTAGCGATTTTGTCAGCTTTGCGTGCGAGTGGCTCGGAGTTTCGCGATGCGCGAGCAAAATTTTGATACGCTGCTCTTCTTCCTTGTACGGCATTTTGACAACTGAAGAGTGAATTCCAAAATCAAAATAGGAGCAACATTCTACACATGCACACCTTCAAAATGAGGGGTGTTTAGGGTTTTTAAATGCAAAATTGAAAGAAATACGCCAAGTTGATATTGACCAAATTTCGACCTTATCACCCTTTAAGAAGAACAAATTTGAAATTGAAATGATCATCAACATTTTACAATCCCTAAAAACATTTTAGATTTTTACTTTGATGAACTTAATTAAAAAAAAAGTTTTTGGACTTTTTCACAAAATCCATACAACCGGGCCGTGCTGGACTTGTCCCGAAATTTCCATTGAATATGTTGAGATTTGTCTCATCGTAGCAATCGATGGGACAAATAACAACATACACACAGTAATCGTAACCATGGAAATGGTTTAGTAATTAAATAAAGTAATCCAAGTTCTACCACCAAGTAGTAAAGTCTCTCTTTTCCACTGCCCAAATGCTGCACAACAGGTTATGGGTCCAGCTCTAGTGGAAAGGAGGAGTAGCGGAATCAAGGGTTAACAGTCATCCAGCCAGGAAGCCGATGGAAGGATAACGAGCTGAAACCAAGGAGAGTCAACAAGCCGGGAACTGTGGAAGGAGCCATCTGGAAGGTCGTCGGACCGGGAAGCCAGCTGGAGGTCGACCAGCCAGGAAAATCGGTGGTCGTCGGATATGTACCAAGGGAGTTGGGCCGTATCCATTGCGAGCTGACCGGAATCCATAGGAAGGTTGGCAAGCCAGGAACCAGGTGGTGGTTATCCAACCAGGACCCACTGGAGGACCACCACGGAAGGTCGTCAAGCCGGTGCCATGGAAGGTCGTCGGACTGGAAAGCCAAGTGGCAGTCGCTGGGCTGAGACAACGAAGCAATCGTCGGACCAGATCCACCGTCCAAGTTCTACCAGCATGTAAAGTCTGCTTCATTTAATATTGGAACAAATTCTTTTGCTCATTGTGGCGCTCCTAGTGGACGGATTTAGAAACTTTTTTCACCCACGTGTCGGGAAATTCATTACTTTTCACCATGTATTTATGTCATAACACCAAACTATAGCATTTTGTAAACAACCGCCATGGAAGCCGAACGGAGAGATCAAATTGTGCACAGTTTTCTTGAAAATCCATTGTTGTCGGCATCGAAGCTAGCTAAACAGCTTAAAATGCCCAGAAATACCGTATTGCGTGTTATCAAGCAGTACAAGGAAACATCGGCTCGGAAGCCGCATTCGAAGCGTCGGAGTGGAACTGTCGACCGGAAACTGCGTGGGAAAGTCATCAAGGCCGTCAAGAGGAATCCCAATCTTTCAGACCGCGATTTGGCCAATAAGTTCCAGGCCGCTCACAGTACGGTGCGACGAATTCGTCTCCGGGAAGGAATAAGGTCATTCCGAGCCAGCAAACAGCCAAATCGGACGCTGAAGCAGAACAATGTGGCCAGAATCCGTGCTCGAAAGCTGTACGACCAAGTGCTGACCAAGTTCGACGGATGTATTCTGATGGAAAAACTAACTTTGATTGTAGATTTTAATTTTTAGTTCAATCAACCTTTTGTATTGGAACTCAAAACTTGATATACAAAAACCCTATCTCGTCTTTAGAATGGGTTTTTATTAAGAAGTGTAACTAAGATTGAAATTGAAACGAACCATTTTTTTTATTAAAAAACATTTTATGTCATAACAAATGTTATGTTGATATGAAATATTCTTAAAAAAAATAATTTCATACTCAATTTTATTTCGTGTCTTTTGTTCTTCTAAATACTTAAAAAAGGGTTTTAAAAATTTACACAAGGCCACCAAATTTACATTTTTCTTAGGTGCAATGAATTTAAACTAATTTGGGTTCCCCGAATCTAAATATGTATGCAATATTTCTATCAGCTTTTGTTACGACTTTTGAAAATAATAAGAGAAGTTTCTGCACTTTTTTTTACAAAAACTCAAATCAAAAACATATTATTTAAAAATAAACGTTTTATATGAATTAATCAGCTTTAAATAGAATCAAGTTTTTTTCACTTTCTGCTATGATGTCAAAAATACTTGTAATGACATTTTTCCATAATCAGTTATTTATCAATATTTGATTTTACTAGTAATAAACTCTTTATCACCAAAACTAAATGTGTTCGGCCGAATTTGACAAAATTTCTAGTTTAGGACACTATTTACCAAATCAATAATTTAAAAAAATTAGCACCAAAATGGTTATGGTAAAACATGTTTATTGAAAAAACTTTTCCTGAAATGATTTTAAAAACTTATCTTTTTTATTTCCATATTGTTTTTTTTTTTCAATTTTCAAATAAATTTACCGAATTTTATTGTACAGTTTTTTTTTTCAATTTTCTAATCAGCTTGCCGGAATTTTTTCAATCAAACTTTTCAAATTTATTTAGACATATTTTTAACTTATTGTTTCCTTGTTTTTAAATTCTGATTTTTCTTGTTCTTCAACCATAAGCCTTTAACTCCAAATGTTAAATAGTAAAACATAATTTCAACCTTCAGTTCTTTCAGGACCCAATATTTTAATCAAAAGAGACAAAATACTCAGAGCTTGTAATTTAAAGCTTAAAAACCTGCGATTGAAAATTTAAATACTTTTTATTAATATGTTTTATATGAAATCATGTTTTTTGGATCGATCATGATTTTTAAATTAATTTAAAAAGTTTGAAAAATTGTTCTAAGTAGCAACTTTAAAAATAAATTTTAATACGCAGTGTTAACTAACTTTGTATTTGATTTGTGCTTTCAATATTAATAACAAATGTTTTGAACTCATTATTTTTAATTTTTCATCAGTTTTTATCATTCAGGTAATTACTCATTTTCTAACATTTCTTTGTCAGTGTAGTTGAACATGAGGTTATTATTTAAGCTTCAAAAATGAAATTTTGATAACTGGAGGATTTTACTTTATTAAAGGTTTAATGTCTGGCTTATATAACTGGCACTTTTAAAATAATTATAAATATATTCTTCTTTTTATCAAATTTAATTAAACCATCGAACATTGAATAAATTCTGTTCAAAATTCATTTCTTATTCAGTTATCGGTAATTCACATTTTAAATCGCGAATAAATATTTTTTGTTCAAATTAAAAAATTACAGCGGAATTTCTCACTAAACCTTCAGTTGAAAATGAGGAAAAGAATTCCAAATTTAGATGAACAAAAATTAACAATTATTATCATTTTCCTAACATCTATTCATGGTAAGTTTTGTACAAGATTGGACATTTATTTTAGAATCCAGATTTTTTAATTTTAAATTTGCCAAGAAATTCTTTTGAAACTAATTTATTTCTTACTTTCTTGACTTATCGAAAATTTGAAACATTAATTAAAATATGTTTCCAAAATTTTGTTTATCAGTCATTTTTTTTAGTTTATGTGTTGAACATGAGTGACAAACGATGTAAGAAAACCTTTCCTTTTAATTTTTTTTATTTTTGGTATTGTTATTATTATTATCTAAATTTGAATTTCGACACATCACCTCCCCCCCATGGACTGGTCCTTCGTACGGGCCTGATTTGGTCACATTTTTTGTACTTCAAAGTTACTTTTTTTGTTCTACATAGTCACAATTTGGTCACTTTTTTCGGTCCTCAAAGTCACTATTTGGTCACTTTTTTTCAAATTTTGGTCACTAAAGTCCCTACTTTTTCATTATCAAACCGCTACCAGCCCTGCACTGCCCAAAGTGCTTCCAACAACAGAATATCCGGACAAGAGCTTTAGACGTAAGTTCAATATTTTTTGTGGCTAACTACTTGCGCATTTCGCATAGCTTGATTTTCTTCTGGCATTTTGTATTGAGAAATTCAGTTCAATGCATTTATTACCGGTGAACTTCACATGTCTTTCTACAAATCCGCTCTACCATCGAGACCCATTTCAGTTTTGACCACTGTGGATCCTATCCGGTTACAAAAAAAAAAAACAATAATCTGATCACTCTCACTAAATCGTGCGCTTGTACGGCGCCAAATTGTGTTACGAGCTACAAGTAGGTAGTGGCGTACGTGATTTATGGAGGGACCGTTGCAAACCATACCGAAAAATTAAAGTAAGCACCACGTCAAGCACCAGAACGGCTCATCGGGTAAATTGTGTGTGGAAACATCAGGCCATCAGGCGCATCTCTGCCGGCTTGTTTTCATTGGAATATGACAAACTGGGAGTTTGTTTTCGGTAAACAAAAATATCCTGGGCAAATTTGAGACGCATGATGGTGGAAGATTGGAAGGGTGCTTGAGGATGGAGATGAGCCAAAAACAACCATCATAACCTCCTAACTGCCTGAACGGGGATGGATGGTGGAAAATGATCTCAGCTGTCATAAAAGTGGGTAGGATATTTTTGAAACCGTCCCTCTTCTTCTTCCTGTTCATTTCCTTTAAGCTTTCTCTTATTTCCACTCGCTCGAGAAGTTTTGTTGATCTTTTCTTCAGGGTTTCTTTCTTTCTGCTTGATGCTCTCTCGACCGGACCGATTGTGTTCTTTCCCATTATTGTGTTAGAGGTTATTTCGGAGGATTTGATATAAGCATGCTTTCGTGACTAATTGTGCCAGCGGGGTGCAACATTTGGCGGTTTTCATTTTCAGCTGTTTTTTCTTTGGGTTCATTTTTTTCACTGGTTCTGGTTTAAGAAGATGATGATGCGAAAACGGAAGGTCATTACCCAAATATAAGTTGGGCCCATTCGAAGACTAGGGTGGTTCTTTTTTTTAACCATTCAAAACTGTTCGATTGGCATACTCATGTCAAAACGTTTTAATTTTGCTCCAGTCGAGAAGGGGGGTCGTCATAGGTTGTATATTGTTCCACGCAGATTAATCAATTATCATCGGGGTTAATTTGACATCCAATCTGTGTTAATTTGACCCCTTGCCCTTGTTGACCAAACGGAAGGTGACCACCCGTGTATAAACTATGGCCATCATGATTCATCCGCCCGGCACCTGATGATGTGTGGATGCGATGGTGTTCGGAAAAATATATCATTTTCCACCTCATTAAAACGGATCAAATAACACGCTGCTGGCTGAGGTTATAATGTGTTAAGTAAGGGGATGAGAAGTTGGAGGGCGGGGTTCGCGAAGTGATTGATTTATTTTTAAATGGTCGCTGAGTGGAAAATTTATTCATCATCACCCAAACTGACTGTATGCGTGTGTTTGGTTGGGGAGCTCTTTGAGACGGAAGGTGCTCCAGGGCCAGATCCGCTCACCTATTTACAATCTCATTGACACCCGATAAAGGCCATCTCGTCTCATTCCATCCTGCCTGGGTTGGGTTTCGAAACCGACATGGGCCAATTTCATATGGTCCAGAATAAGGGCGCGATACAAAATGGGATAATTAACTGACAAAGCAGCTCCCATTTTGCCTCATTATCCATCCAACGATTTTATCGCCAGCGGATGAAGGCGATTGATTGGGGCCATAAGCGGGGGTCGAGATTCGAATGGTTTTATTCTCGTATTACTGTTGTGTAAGGTTCTTAACTTTAACAATCAACATTGGCTTTTTTCAGTCAAATTTTTACATTCGCTTATTAATAACGCTCGTTGATAACTGTTTTAACGTAGAATGATTAATTTTGAAACTAATTAAGGCTTATTACACTTAGAATCAGGTCACATCCAATTTTCGATTTCTCTATGAGGAAATAACGTACAAAATTGATACTAATGTTATGAATTGGTCTTGGTACATCTTCGTACCTGAAAATTATTCCAGCATGTTCACTGTTCCAGCATGGTGGAATTGTCTAACGCGCCGTTGTACTGAAGCGTAGATTGCGGGGTCAAGTCCAGTCGGTGAGCCGTTGTATCTTTTTCGAGAAAGTCATGATATTTAAGGCTTATGTTCTATCCTTTGATACCTCATGCTTCTCAATTACTATTCGTCACCTCCGAAAATTTGGTACAAAATTGGTAAAATTAGGGTTTTTATGAAACTTTATTTGCTGTTTGGTGACGAAATTTTTTGACCTCTACGCAACGCCCCCAATTTTAACATTCACAACACAATCAAATGAAAGGCCAAAGCTTTCTACTGAACGTTTGTTTACGATGTTTTCAGTTGGAATTCTCTGTTCTTTCTAATGATAATGACGTTAATGATAATGCACCTGGTGATTTTAAAATTAAACAAATTAAAATCAATATCTTCAATTTCAAACGAAAATGAAAATTGTCTTTTTAAATTGGTTTTTTTCAATCTAGTTTTTTTTTCAATATTAACTATTAAGAGAAGGAAGTAAGAAAACAAACTAGAAAATTTATTTTAGTTATATACATTTTTTTTTAAGTTCAAAAATCAATTTCAAGCAACAACAAAAAAATCGAAAATTTATTGAAATAGATTTTTTTTTCATTACGGCAGTTTGATTCAATGAAAATTTTTAGACAATATACTTAATAATTATTTTCAACAAGACATGAACATGAAAGCAAACATATTGAAACAAATTTTTTCGTCAATCTGTGTTTCCCTGATTATTCTAAGACCTAATTTTTTTTTTGCACTCATTATATTCACAAGAAGTGAAGTTATTGCTGCAATGTTTCTCAAAAATATATGAGGCAGACTCAACTGTATCTTTCGAATTTATAAGTTGGCTACTCTATGTGAGAATATAAACTTAATTATTGATCTAAATTTTGTTTCAAACATTCGAATTTTAAATCTGATCTAGCTTTTAAAAAGAATTCCAGTTCGGAAATCTAATTTTTTTTTGCAAAATCTAAGCCCTTATATTAAATGGAGTTTGAATCCCATTTGAATCCCAGATGATTCGTAACATATGAAAAATATAAGGACGATTAATATTGTTTATTTTTCAATCCCAATCGTATGAAGCTCTAATTTAATGGAGAATTTTCACCATCAAACGTCTAATGTATGTTGTAAACTTAAAAACGAACGGACGATATGACCTTATTTATTTTTATTTTATTTATTTACATAGTATTCCGTCTTACGACATAACTTGACGAACATAATTCCTAAAATTCACTCGGTCCATGGCAACCGTTCTCCAATTTCTCGGGCACCCCACGTTCGCCAGATCACGCTCCACTTGGTCTAACCACCTCGCTCGTTGCGCCCCTGCTCGTCTTGTTCCTACCGGATTCGTGGCGAACACCTGTTTTGCAGGACAGTCATCCGGCATTCTCGCAACATGTCCCGCCCAG
The DNA here is from genome assembly GCF_029784155.1 of Uranotaenia lowii. Taxonomy (NCBI): domain Eukaryota; kingdom Metazoa; phylum Arthropoda; class Insecta; order Diptera; family Culicidae; genus Uranotaenia; species Uranotaenia lowii. The sequence continues at coordinate 366,320,002 of NC_073693.1, forward strand.
CGTATCCGGCCAGCCTTCACCACCTTCTGGATACTGGGTTCGCCGTAGAGTCGCGCGAGCTCGTGGTTCATCCTTCGCCTCCACATTCCGTTCTCCTGTACGCCGCCAAAGATGGTTCTTAACACTCGTCGCTCGAATACTCCGAGTGTACGCAGGTCCTCCTCGAGCAATATCCATGTCTCGTGCCCGTAGAGAACAACCGGTCTAATAAGCGTCGTATACAGGTTACACTTCGTGCGAGGGCTAAGTCTTCTCGACCGCAGTTGCTTGTGGAGTCCATAGTAGGCACGACTTCCGCTGATAATTCGCCTCCGGATCTCACGGCTGGTGTCATTGTCTGCGGTCACCAGTGAGCCGAGATAGACAAAGTCTTCGACTATCTCCAGCTCGTCGCCGTCGATCGTGACCTTGTTATTACTGGACAAGCGGGTTCGGTCGGTCTCGGATCCGCAGGCCAGCATGTACTTCGTCTTGGACGTATTAATCATCAACCCAATCCTTCCTGCTTCGCGTTTCAGTTTGCGGTAGATCTCCTCCACCGCCGCAGATGATCTGCCGACTATATCAATGTCATCGGCAAAGCAGATAAGTTGACTGGATCTGTTGAAAATCGTGCCCCGCATTTCGCCCACCGCTCGTCGAATAACAACTTCTAGCGCCACGTTGAACATCATGCAGGATAGACCATCACCTTGTCGAAGCCCCCTGCGCGATTCGAATGAACTCGACAATTCACCCGAAATCCGCACACTGCACTGCGTTCCATCCATCGTCGCCTTGATCAGTCTGATCAGCTTCCCGGAAAAGCCGTTCTCGTCCATGATTTTCCATAGCTCGTTACGGTCGATCGTGTCGTATGCGGCTTTGAAGTCGATGAATAGATGGTGCGTAGGGACTTGGTGTTCACGGCATTTTTGGAGGATTTGCCGTAATGTGAATATCTGGTCCGTCGTAGACCGTCCCTCCATGAAGCCGGCCTGATGACTTCCCACGAATCTGTTTGCTTGTGGCGTTAGGCGGCGGAGTAGGATTCGGGACAACACTTTGTAGGCGGCATTGAGGACAGTGATCGCTCGGTAGTTCTCACAGTCCAATTTATCGCCCTTCTTGTAGATGGGGCATATTACCCCCTCCTTCCACTCCTCCGGTAGCTGTTCTATGTCCCAGATCCGGACTATCAACCGGTGTAGGCAATCGGCCAACTTGTCCGGGCCCATTTTGATGAGTTCAGCTGCGATGCCATCCTTCCCAGCCGACTTGTTTCTATTCAGCTGGCGAATGGCTTCCTTAACTTCACTCATTGTTGGGAGTGGCTCCTCTTCGTCGTTGGCTACGCCGGCGATGTACGTTCCCCCACCGTCTTGATCTCCTGCATGTGCGCCGTTCAGGTGTTCATCGAAGTGCTGCTTCCACCTTGTGATCACCTCACGATTGTCCGTCAGGATACCCCCGTCCTTATCCCGGCACATTTCGGCTTGCGGCACGAAGCCTTTGCGGGATGCGTTGAGTTTCTGATAGAACTTTCGTGTTTCTTGGGAACGATGCAGCTGCTCCAGCTCCTCGAGCTCCTCCTCCTCCAGGCGGCGCTTTTTCTCCTGGAAAAGTCGGACTCGCTGCCTCTTCCGCTGTCGGTGATTTTCCACATTTCGACGGGTGCCTCTCTGCACTACTGCCGCCCGCGCGGCATTCTCTTCGTCCATCACCCTCCTACACTCCTCGTCGAACCAGTCGTTCCGTCGAGATCGCTCCACATAACCGATGACGTTCTCCGCAGCACTGTTGATGGCTGTTTTGATGGTATCCCAACAGTCCTCGAGAGGGGCTTCGTCAAGCTCGCCCTCTGCCGGCAGCGCTGCTTCGACCGATTGCGCGTAGTCTGCCGCGACCTCAGGTTGCTTCAGTCGCGCGATATTTAACCGAGGCGGGCGCCGGTTTCGCGTGTTGTTCACTACGGAGAGTTTTGGGCGCATCTTCACCATCACCAGATAATGGTCCGACTCGATGTTGGCGCCCCGACAGGATCTGACGTCGATGATGTCCGAGAAGTGCCGGCTGTCGATCAAAACGTGGTCGATCTGTGATTGAGTTTGGTACGGTGATCTCCAGGTGTACTTGTGTGGGAGGCGGTGCTGGAAAAAGGTACTACGTACGGCCATTCGTTTGGAGGCGGCGAAATCAATAAGTCTGAGGCCGTTTTCGTTGGTCAGCTGGTGTGCACTGAACCTTCCAATTGTCGGTTTGAATTCCTCCTCCTGGCCGACCTGAGCATTGAAATCCCCGATGACGATCTTGATATCATGTTTTGGGCAACGGTCGTATTCACGCTCCAGCTGCGCGTAGAATTCGTCTTTGTCGTCACCGGTACTTCCGAGGTGAGGGCTGTGCACGTTGATGATGCTGATGTTGAAGAACCGGCCCTTGATTCTCAACCGGCACATTCGTGAGTTGATCGGCCACCAACCGATAACGCGCTTTTGCATCTTTCCCATCACTATAAAAGCTGTTCCAAGCTCGTGTGTGTTGCCGCAGCTCTGGTAGATGGCACGACCATCTGGGTACGTTCGTACCGTGGAGCCCTTCCAGCATACCTCCTGCAGCGCTACGATGTCGAATTTGCGGCTCTTCAATTCGTTGGAGAGCACGTGGGTACTGCCCACAAAATTTAGAGATCGGCAGTTCCATGTTCCAAGTTTCCAATCGCTAGTCCCTTTTCGTCGCGTGGGTCTTTGCCGATTTCCATCCGAAATTTGTTGTTCGTTGCTTATGTTTTTTGTAGTCACAGGCTCGCAAGGCCCGCAGCTAACCCCACTATCTCGCAGGAGGACCGTCGTGATGTTGCTGTTTTGGGTCCCGAACACCACCAGGACGCTGTTGCACTCCGCACGCCGCCCCTGACATGGAGAACAGACGCGTACGAAGCCCCCTAACTCAGTCTGCATGCGACCAAAGCATCCACCGGGGTTGGGTACCCGATCTCCGCTAAGGTTGCTCGCACCCCAGCTAGCACCACGGGGAGGTAGAGAATCGGAGTTGCAGACAAGAGGTGATATGACCACTACCCGAAGGTTGGGTGTATGGGGTCTCGAGTTGCACATTGTCTACTTCGCTAGCGACGATATGACCTTTATATGATATTTCAACCCTATTTGAGTAGAGGAAACACTTTCCACGCGCGTTCATAGTCTATGGATAATTTCTTAGGACTAGTGTGCTCGAAAACGTAGAACAATTCTTTGTTCTTCCAATTTCTATTTTTTTTAAATTTGGTTTACCTTTTTTATAAGACCAAACCCACCGGGCGTTGTTATTTCGGTCGGTATTTTAGATGTTTTGATTGGTTGCTTTTTAATCTACTTTCTGATTTTCGCACCCATTGTTGCCATCCAGGTTGGTATTTGTGTTTGTTTATTTTCTGATAGCAACGACCGGCTGCGTTGCTACCGGGTTGCTACATAAACGCATCCTGTAACAACCTACTGCTCGAATGCTATTTCTCGAATCAAGTTAGCGACTGTTGGTGCGATGATTGGTTGATAGATATGTTGCTAAATGTACTCGATTCGAGGTTTAGCAACCATTGGTGGGCTTGGTCTTAAAGGACCTTTTTCTAGGTACAGAGTCTTTTGTGCAGCTGAATTGGTATTTTAAATTTTCTTTTAACTATTTTTTAATCTTTTTTGGAGACATGATGAGAACATTATTCATAAGAAAAAGTAAACTTCAATGAATTGAATATTTTTCTCTTTTTTGGCAGTTATTATGAGATAAAAATCCACAACACGATGAATGGTTGAACTGTCAATAAAAAGTTCCTTAAAATGGTTAAGCCAAGTTTTGTTTAAAATACGTGAACAAAATACAAACGCACGCGCAAATTCACTTACAACTTAGTAAAGCAACGTGCTTTAGTCTATAATTGGGAAAGGTTTAATTATATGACTATTGTAAATTGAATGGAAATCATTGAGTAACAATTGAGAGTACATTATGAACAATAGTGCTCTTGTACAATCAGATTCCACGGCAATTCATCGTAAAAAATTACACGATAAATGTGAAGTATATACGAATGGTTTGGGACGTAGATTGTAGCATAAGGCAAATTCATAAATTGGTAATCCTGTTTCGGTTGAACACAACAACAAACAATACACGAAGGCCGATACACTCGTCGAAAAGCCATATCGGGTGGGTTGTAAAGGTTCCGTGTTAATTAAATTGTAAATGCATCATCCCCCCTGCCCCCCTTCCCACTGAACCATTTTGAACGGAAGGATTTATTCCCTCATAAGCGTAGGTAGTTGGGTTGAGCCACAATTGTACTACAGATACGTTTCCCGGCACGGTCAATTAGACAAATTTTCCATTTCCCGAGTTACTGATGGTATTTCCTCACCTTTCCCAAACCTTAACGAAAATCGGACCGGAAGACATTTCCGGCAGACACCTTATGAGCATCGTCTTGCGTTCCACTTTTCCAATGATCTCCAAACTAAAAGTAAAACATTTGAGCACAACTTTTCCGGGAGGGAGACCGGCCGGGTATTCATCCTTCCATTCCTCTGCCATTATTCTTGGGTACAATTTAGTAGTGGATTTAGAAGAGCGATTTCTAGGTGTGTGCGTTTGGCTTCCGGTTTTGGTGGCCGGAGGTTGAGAAGGTCGAACATCTAGCTGTAGAGTCGAAAATATTTCGAATTCCGGCACTAACTTTACCGTATTCGCTCCTCGCCTCGGTTCGCAGCAGAAGTTCGGGGCTGTTCAGATGTCAATGAGCCGGGTCGGTCGGAATTGGAAAGCTTAGAACATTTTTGTCATTCCAAAGTCACATTCTTGCTCGACGACCCTCATCTTCTCGTTTCGTTCCCCCTAATTTGCCGTCCATTCCTCGGATTTCTTAGGAGAAGAATCCCAGCAATTGCCATCTTCCTTCATTCAGCGGCTTTTAAGAAGTGGATTGGAGTCGGAGTAGTATGTCTCACTTTCTCAAGTTGTTTGTTTTACTTTTATGCGCCGAGGCAAGGGAAGTAGATGAGTTATTAATTGTTTTGACTACACACTCGAGCGATTCCCCGGAGATGTCTGGCCCGGTTCAGTTCGGGAGCAATAATAATCCCAATTCGGGGGAATGATTGAAACGAACTCCATGGCGTTGTGTTGAAAAGTGGCGACAAATTTTCCGAAACACACGGTTTATAACCGGCAAAACGAAAACGAACGACGATGACGCTCAGAGGGTAAGCAACTGTCAACTTTCAGATTGAGATAAATATAACCAGCGCAGCGTTCGCTCGTTGGAATGTTGACAAACTTGTGGAAAACGATCCATTAAGGAGCTAAATGAGCATTTTCCGGTTCATTGGAAGTAGGCACGTTTTATGGATGGAAGCAGTCATTCTAGCGTGTTTTATGGTGCCTTTTTATAAAACTTATGGTTGTTTTAGTTTTATTTTAATTTATTGTCAGTTCAATTTTTTTTAATTTAAAATGAATATAAAATCTACCTAGTAACGAAAACACACCATCAGACGTATCATTCCGCACGATAATCTGATCAACATAAATAAAATCATGAAAACTAATTGCACACGTTTGAAATGATTCTCCCCATAGCACATGGCAAACATTCTTGGCCTCGTGCTCACCAGATGGAAAACTATGCAAATGCAAATTCTTGGACACTTATCTCAACATCGAATCAATTACACACCCCCGACTAACCATCGAAATGGATACCTACCAACTATATCTGACAGAAGTTTTAATTTAATTATTGCGTCTGCTGGGATAGATGCTCGGTTTTGATTCGATTTAAATGCCTGCATCCCCCCTTCTCATTTGTATCTACAGTTTAGAAACAGAATAGTCGATCATGTGAATCTGGACGGACTATCACTTCATTATTTAAACTCTCTCTGGTATAAGTTGCTTCTGGGTGAAGTTGTCCTCTAGGTGGGTTCGTCAAACTGATGGTGTCAGCCGGAGCTTTAAATCTGAATATCTCTTCTTCTCAACCACACACCGTAAATGAAATTTCTTTTAACTTCACGAAGTTGGCAAAAACATTAAAACTACACAGAAATTTTTTTGACTTTTACGTGTCACTGAAAACTGCAACCTTTAAAATAAATCACCTGCAATTAACAAAACCTGTAATTTCAAATTGTTTTCCTTGAAAGTTAACGAAGATTCATTTATTATTACAGCAAATGTCCTGTAAAAAAGTCACGTAATTATGTGTTCACTTCATTATTTAAACTTCTGGTACCTATAAGTTGCTTCAGGGTGAAGTTGTCCTCTAGGTGAGTTCGTTAAACTGATGATGTCAGCCGGAGCTTTAACCCTTTAATGCATGACGTTTTTTTTAAAATGATAATAACATTTTAATTCGAAAAACACAACTCAACATGTTTGAAGCCGTAATTTTAAGTCTTATCAGAGCCCATCAAAGTTGAAAAATAATTTTTGAAATTGTTGATTTTCTTCGATATGATTTTGAAAATTTCTTCCAAACATTGTTCATAAGGTGCAGAAAGATGTTTGTGATTGATTGAGATTAAAACGTTTGTTAGAATTTTCAAATTTGTGAAAATAAAAGCGATTTTCCAAACCTACTTTAAAAAAAATGATTTTTGAAATTTTTACGCATCGCTTCGATATCTCTCACATACATTAAAATATCGGGGTAAAAATATCACGAGCTGAATTTTTTAATCTCAAAAATATTTTTCGTGAATTTCCATGCGTTTCCGAGATATTTGGATTTTAATTAGTGATGTTTTAAAACAACACTATGCATTAAATGGTTTAATATGAATATCTCTTTTCCTAAACCACACACGGAAAATAAAGGCTTCACGAAGTTGAAAAAAATATAAAAATTAGTTTTTTTAAAGGATATGGGAAAAAGCGCACCCTAACCTATTCACCATGTTCATTGGTAGATTTTTTTTAGAGATACCGTCAAAAGCAAGGGTTAGATGCAACATAATGATGACATAGTTTCTGATAACGTGAGATATTTTTTTGATTTTTATAGAAAATTTAAAAAATCGAGCAATAGATGTACAAGTTTTTATATTTTTCGATGCCATTTAAAACAGACTCTGCCCAGTATGACGGATTGCTTTAAAGAATCACCTACAGACTTTATATTGCTTTAATTATCCTATATTAACACTGGTAATGTTAAAAAGTATTTATCGGACAAATAGCAATTATTTCTATGGAAATATTTTTATAATTTAATTTTCAGTCTTAACTTGAATACATCAAAATGCAAATCAAAGATTCACCATTTAAATCTTGTTTCCATATGCTTGAATATGATTGTTTTGCATCACGTGTTTGTCAATTTCAAAATTTCATCCATCCAAACATAATTTTTATGGTTTCAGCAAGTAGAATTTTTTGTAGTACTTTTAACCCCCAAATGTATGCAGCACCTTTATTCTTTTTCTTGTAAAACATTTTTGACAGAAAAGATGTAAAATTTTATTCGAACAAAACCAAAACTTTCTGCAATTGATGCTTTCTGCGTTATGACATAACAAATATATCAAAAACTTTAAATCTCCAAACGTTTTGATTTGATTTTTCATTTAAGTTTGTTGCAGTTTACCTCTGTTTTTTAGTAGGGTGAGAAATGGCATGTTATTGTCAAATTAAATGTACCTAACTGATGAAACCAATATTTTTTTTTTGAAACCTTGTTTGCTTGAATCAACCAAGGATCTCAAAAGTGTTGATACACTTTGGAAATTTTTTTTCTCATCATTAGATAAGGGCGTAGCGATATGAAATGTTAAAAACGTTAATTTACGTTCAGCTGTGTGGAATTGGCATAATAAAGAATACTGCCACTGGGATACTGATCCATGGCGTTCTAGACGACTTATCCAGCACTTCCCAGATAATTTTCTGAGTATAAATTTTGATGTAATTATATCAAATGGCGCGTCTCCAAAGTTTCTGATAGTGTTGTTTACTCCTGTGACACCTTGCTTGCTGTGAATCAACAAAGGGTTTCAAAAGTGTTGTTTTTGAAATTTTGAAAACGTTAAATTTACCCAGCGAATCCGTCCGTTTTAGCCGACTTTCCCCTTTGTCTTTATTTGACTATTCGTGAATGAAACTGATTATCTTCTTTCAAAACTAACAATAAACTGTCAATATTCGACTATTCTTAGGGAATAAAACTGATTCTCTTCTTCCAAAATTGACAATAACGGCGCCTAGCCAATGAGAGATAAAACAAGAGTGTTTTAGTGAGATATAGATTAGAGTGGCCCAAATCAACTTGCTTTGGAAAATCATACGCGATGTATGCTAAAAAAGGGCTGTATCTATGTTCCCACCTTAAAAATGTAAGGTCATTTTTTAACCTAAACAACCTTTGAATAATGATTTTAATTGAAATGCGGTCTTCGGGTGAAATGTCTGTCATAATTCAAGCTTCAAAAAAATAATATTCAAAAGGAATCGGAGGATAAAGAACGAAGCTTTTAATGGTAAACTGTGCTTTCATGTTTTCTGGAACAAAATATATAATAATTACATGTAAACTTCAGGCTCTTAGCTCGACCCCTTCCCGTAGTCCGATCTAGCTGAAATGAGTTCTGTGTTAAACCTAGGATCAATTTTAGCCCGCAGCACGTACCTTATGTATACCAATTTGGGTTACCCTAACATAGATAGTATTTTTCAGTAATAACAGTAGTAATCGAGCTCGATTAGGTGTGTTGGTACACATCTAATCCATCGGGTTGATTCTGTATGCGAGCTGCGATTGCTTCGCCTCCCATACAGAATTAACCGTTGCCGAGCAAAGATTCAACCGATTAGTTTGAGCTTTCTCCCACATGCCCTAGACTTACATTTTCAAAACCACCTTTCAATGTTTCTTCTCCAAAGCGCCCTAGCTTTAACTATCCACCTATCATTTCCTATCTTTCAATTTCATTCTACTAGAGTTCATCTCGCCGAAATGCCATTAAAATATTATAACAAAAAAAAAAAATCTCAATATACTTTGGAACTCGAACACTCCAGAGCACTAAAAGCAGGGTGGCCACTCAAAATCAATTTTTGATTTCCCGCATTTTTCCCGTTTTTTTCCCGCATGGTCTCATGAAATTCCCGCTTTTATACAACTGAAAACCAAACAAAATTTCGAATATTCATTGTTGAAACCATATAAACAAAAATCGATAAAGCATTCTTTTAGTGGTAAATGATTTTCAATTGGTTTTTGTTTCAGTAATGTTTACAAATGAACCTAAAAATCATTAGATTGATAAGCAGGATTTTTTTTAAATTTTTAAAACTATGTCACTCGATTCGAAAATGTTAAACAAAAGAAAAAGGGTTTCAATTTTATTCGTATCTCATATATTTTCAAGTATTTTAATTTTTTGTCCATTAAGCTTGCCTCTCTATGAGTGTCGGAAAGCACCTTAAATTTTTTCGCTTCCAGTTCCTTAGTCTCCTTTCCTGCCTCTCGCTTCCGTTTCGCTATAATATTTTTCAGATTTTCCTCCATTTTTTTGCTTTTAAGGACTCGACATATCTCGAGTGAGAATTGCGGGCATACTGGATTAACGATCTCGTTACCGTTATAGCTGTTACTCCCCCTGAAATGTTGATTCCGAAAATACGATTTTAACCGCGGAAATTTCCTCATGTTGGGGGAATCGAAATAAAAACATTTTTAAGAAGTTTTAAACTCTGAGACCGGTTCAAAATTCAGTTTTCAACTATTCCCCAACGATTCCACCATGCTTCAAATCCAATATGTGTCACTTTTTTGAGTTTTTGATAAAATAAGATTTTTCATTTTCATTTTCACCTGAGGTGTACCGCGACCTTTAGGCTGTTAGACTCACGGTTTGGTTTTCAACTAGGCATTTCGCGTTAACAGAAAAACCTCTTTCCATCGTCGCGTTGCCATGAGACAAAATTAGAATTTTCGACAATAAAGTAGGGTGGTCGGATTTACCGGTTTTTTTCAAATCCGGTATTTTGGTATTTGTATTTTATAAAACCGATAATACCGGTAAAACCGGTATTTTTCGTAATTATATCGAATTCATGAAAAGGTTTCGTCTAATTGCAGTAGTAATGGCATAAAATGCTCAGAATCTATAACGCAATAGATTTAGCAATATTTCCAATGGAAAAAGATGGTATGAGCCTTTAAATTATCCCTTTGTCATAAATCTATCATCATCCTCATGATAATCATAATATTTATCATCTTCAATTTATTATTATAATGTCGCTGTGAGGTTGCGAAAATTCTAGAAATTTCATATTATTTTCAACGATTTTTTTTCCCAGACTCTGTAAAACAGTTTTCAAATTTAAGAACAGATTTCACACATTTAGTTAAAGTTTATATTGTCTGCCATGAAAATGATATGATATTGGATATACAGAAAGATTTTTAGTTAAAAGAATGACTTAACTTATTAATAAACAAAACTCAAAACACTGTCACAAAGTTTTCGGCTGAGTCACAGGAATTACAGATTACTGTTATCTAAAATACGGATGTTTTCCCCGCAACCTAGGTTGTGTTGGCATTATGCTTGCCTTCCCAAAAATAAAACGAACACATAGAAATAAAAATCTAATATAAACGAGTCAAAATTCTGCAAAAAATATAGTTGTTTGGGTCTGATCCATACGCTCTTTGTTGCTCTAATACTGTTCCAAATTTATAAAAAAAATTGTTGCTGCTTTGTCTGGAAAAAAAATGCATTAACAGTGTTGAAAATAAAAACAACAGAGTTTCATAAACTACCTTGAAAATATTGATAGAGAAATTTCATACAAACATTCTAACATGTGTTTAAATGCTAACTATGTTGAAACATTTTATGTTTTGAAACAAACTAGGATGTTTCTAATCAGATTTCAATATTTTTGGTTTTAAATTTCAAGTTTGTGAAGCCCGGAACCACTTAGAACGATCGTGATAAACTTGGCCTGTTTATAGATAAATCATTTTTGCAAATTTACCGAATTCCAGCTTAACAATCAAAAATTCAGTGATTATTGTGAAGCAATCTTAAATTTTTTGTAGCTGTATCTTTGTTTCAGACATTGTACACTTGTACAGTCTTTAAATGTTGTGGAGCGTTAATTCGCTGAACTGAAATGTGTAAAGTTTTATGAACAAAGCTTCAATTGACATTGACAAGTTTTACCAATAATCAAATCCCATATAAACCATGCAGTAATGTTTTTTGAGCATGGATTTTGAAGCTGATTGAATAAAATTGGAGTATTTGTACTCATAAATAAAAAAAAACATTAAGCAATTTTAGAACCATGCCAAACAATGATGAAAAATTTACCGGAAATACCGATTTTTTACCGTCCCAAAAGTCGGTATTTCGGTATTGAGAAAATGGACGGTTTTACCGGTTTTACCGGTTTCGGTAAAACCGGTTAGACCACCCTACAATAAAGTCGTCAAATTGAAGAACTCCTTTTTCGGTTCGCCAATAAGTTTCATCCCAAAAATGTCCAATGGTTGTGTTTTTCTTCGATATCCCGAAATGATGTTTTTATTGAAGGTATTGCACATAACTGTCCGAATTCTTCCTTAATTTTATCGTCACAAGCTCTAATTAAGTGTTGCTTGTCAACAAGTATTTCTAGACACAGGTCTAAGCGTTTTTTGGCAATACAAGGATATCCTTGTCGGAAACATGACCAGAATCTTTTGCTTTCTTAATCGTCGATTTGTTTTTGAGAGTTCAATTTTAATAAGTGTTTTTGATTTAAGTTTAGTCGTTCAGGCTTTACAACTTTCCCCATGAATGCTCTTACAAGCCCGGTTAAATCATCGAAGAGAAACAGAACCATCGGTGCTTCTGTCTGATACTCGCGTAAAAAAGTCTCAACAGTCGAAGCGGCCGTAACAAAACAACTCATTTTTGCTCCCAGCAAATTATCATCTACAGTTTTAGCAAAAATGTCGAATATCTTCGACCGGGAAATCGATGGAAAAATCCACTTAAAATTTGAATGGTTTTCCTTCATCTTTTTCTCATCTTGTTTTTTTTTTTAAACTCGTCGACAAACCGTTTGAAGTACGGTAGCATTTTGGCAGCAACGCGCTCATTTTCCACCCATTGAACGTCACAAAATTTTAACGGAAATATAGTTGAACCCGTTACTGCAGTATAATATGCCCTTCTAAGGCTTTACAACGTCCTCAAAAATTCATCCAAATTCCATTAACTTTTCCTCAGTCGCTCCTTGAACGCTTTATGTAATTACAGTGTGAAGTCCACAGCTCCCAATCGTGAGAATATCGTACGCCGGATTCAAAACAAGTTCTTGAACCTCGCTAGTTAGTTCCTTGAGCATTTTCAAATTTTCTGCTGGACCATCCATGGAATACTGAATCAATCGTTTCAGTAGATCAGGATTTTCCGAAAAACATAGTTTCACGTCATTTAGAAGGTCATTCGAGGTCATACCTTGCTTCAACTAGGTTTTTGTTTGGATTCCAGAAGCGTCAAATTCTAATACGAACTCCCTGCAATTTTGTAGTAAATGGAAAACTTCATTCAAAATATAGAGAGCAATACCGTGTGAAATCAAATAGCTTATTTTTGTTTTCCCATTTCTATTCGAATAGCAATCTGGCTGTTCGGGAACATCTTTTTGTGGTTCGATGAAGCAAGTTCAAACTAATCGAAACCGATCCAGCTCGGCAGGAGGATTCGTTTCGACCTGGTAGAAATCGGTCGAAGTCAAATGGAAAGAGACTGGTGCTCGACTGTCCATCCATTTCCACTTGTTTCGACCTATTTCGACTAAATTTCACTGAACAGACTTTCACTGAGCCAAAAATTCCCGACTTTTCGAAAAAATTCCCGGCTTTTTCCCGCTTTTTTCCCGTTGGATTTCAAATCCCGTCTTTTTCCCGCTTTTCCCGTTTTTCCCGAATGGGTGGCCACCCTGTAAAAGGTATGTGCTGAGCTAAAAAATCTTGGTTTTTCAAGAAATTATCGACTTTTACCCACATTTTCTCCATGGAATTTTGATCCCAATTTTATTTCGTTATTGAGAAAAAAATGAAAATATGAATTTATTTTAGAATTCAATTGGTTTATATAGGGGGAAAATGATCCATAAAGAATTTTCCCGGTTTTGATTTAAAATTCCCGGTTTTTTCCCGGTTTTCCCGGTTCTATTTTCAATTCCCGGTTTTTTCCCGGTTTTCCCGGTTTTCCCGATTCGCTGGCCACCCTGTTAAAGCATTATGCTGCAAATTTATGAAATAAATTTAAAATAGAAAATGTTTGAGATGAATCAGCGAATAACATCAAGTAAGGTTGGTTTAACCAATGCTTGGTTGATTTGACAATGCCATTTAAATTGGTTTAATAAATTACTGTCTCTGATGTTTCATAATATACATAATAGTGATTGTGGTTAATAAAAAAAATGAAATTATTTTTCTATGGCTCAACTGTGCCAAGTCTATTACTTTAAGAAAAGAAGGATTAAGACGAATCAGCAATCAAGTGAGGTTCATTTAACCAAAAAAAGGATTCCAAGTTACAAGTTCTTTTTAAAAGGATGAGCAATGAGATAGTTATTGACAGCATTGCCTGTTTGAATCAGCTTTGCGATAAGGCTGAAATGTTTGACTATGCAACGTTAAATCAGTTAAACCGTCACCGTCTGCCTGATTTATCTCAATTTGTCGATCGGAACCAGACAACCATATTTATGACTGAATTGACGGATAGTTTTTATCGGTGTTTACATATTTTTCTCAGAGCAAATCTATAAACGTAATCCAGAATTCAAAGCGAAAGAAGTTCTAGAGCAATTTAAAGTTATTAATATAGCATTATGACAGCTTTGTACACAAATAATTTAAAAGTTAAAATGTTTAGTCTTCAAAGGAATGTAAAAATGATTTGCTCATTTCTAACCTTCTATCATTTATTTTGTTTAAAAATAATACCTTTTTTGTTCACGCCTTACAAGCATATAGGAATTTGAACCCTTTTGGAGCATTCGTTCTTAATTTACACATTTTGACACCTTTATTTCGAACGCATTGCCGAAATGCGACTCTTTGTTCACATATTTTGTGCCACTTCATGTGTTCAGCAAAGAGCGTGTACACCATTCCAATTGTATCCAGAGCCGGGCGTCGAATTGGAGTGCTTAGCTCATAACAGCGCGTTAGTTGCGCATATAAAATTTATGACGATGCTTTTCGAGACATTAGACACGTTCTTTTACTTTACCTCCACAAATGGCGGATGAAGGAGGGTCACCTCATTGCTGGTCCCCAAACTTCCTCCCTCTCGCTTAAAAGGGATTTGACTCTGGCATGGCGCCCCCTTTTTCCATGACCACATTATTATTAGAAACGGTCGTCGAGAATGGTGTGTTTTCCTCTGACCGCCACATCCGACCAGAGAGTGGAGGGACGAAAATAAAAAAAAGGAAGTCGTATAATAAATGTTTGGTTTGTTATTACTAGCTAGCTAGCACACTTAGTCCCGATCTTTACCACCCCCCACAAAAAGTAAATTCACAGGGAAGAGTAAAAGCTAAATTGAGTGCTATTTCGAAAAATAACAACAACTATAGCCAATCCAAAAACCGAAAACGTTGTTGTAGCGTGACGACGATACCCTCCCCGATTTTATTGGACGCAATTATTAGCTATTATTAGTGTTTATTGTAAGCATACACAAATTCTTATTGCACATTCAGAACAGCTCGAGGAGCCAATCAGATTATGATTTTCTTTGTTGGCCGTTTTCCCGATATTTGTTGTTGGACTTGTGTCAGCCAATCCAGCCAGCAATCTTTTTTCCTCACTTATTACGATGGAGGTGTAGGAGTGGAAGTTGTTTGGTTGATTCGGTTTGATTTTATTGCTACATTTAGTGACTCACTAATGGTATATTTTCTTCTTTCGTCCGCCGTCGTCGTCTTCGTCGTCGTCCAGACTTTGGCAATGGGGTTGTTAAATAAATTTTTAATCACTCGACACCTACCTTTGCGTCGAGGTTTTGTCCCCAGTTCGTTTGTTTTTTGTTGAGTGAGATTGATTTTTGTTTGGTCAACGAAACAAAGTGCGCATTTATATGCCATTAAAAGGCTAAACGATTCTGATTTCATTTAGCTTTGATTTCGTTTTTGAAATGCGGTTCTATGTCAAAAATTGAAGTAAAGATCTGCTTCTCGAGCTTTCAATATTTTGCTTGATTGTCAATCAACATATTTTCATCATTTAATGAACTGCCGCTGCCGGCAACGAATCGAGAAAAGCGACTTTAAAATTTTTTTAAACTTTCGTGGATTCCTCGGTTGTAACTTTACCTTTTCTATTTCTTCCTTTAAAGATATTAAGAAAACTGTTGTGAAGAATCGTCAGTTGTTTTGTTGCTTTGAAATAAGCTTGAAATTATGTTTATGACGTATCTTAGCGTGTAAAAATTATGAAAATTGCTATTTTTGGCTTTACTGAACTGTTTTATCTAGTCTAATTTTCGTAATTTCAATAAATGCTGCCTATTTTGTTGCACACGTTGTATGAATATTTGTAAAATTAACGTAGATTTGAACAGCAATTTTAAAATATTCTATAAAAACATATGGGACAGCTTTGCGGGTATATTCCATATGAGAAAGACATGGCTTGGTATTTATTCATATATGTTGAGAACAAAGTTATGAAAGTTTTTAGTCTACATTGAAGAACTAACTGTATTAGAATGACTTTTGAAATACTCTGAAAAATGAAGAAAATACATATGGGACAGTCTTGCAAATAGCGGCAGTAAGCTATCAAAAACCATTTTGGAAAAAGTGACACACATGCATCAGGATGTTCCAAAGTTTATGGCATGTTGAATTTGAATTTTTGAAATTTGAATTCAAACTTTTAAATTGATGATCTTGAAAAGAAAATTGTAATTGTATTGATGATACTTCCATACAAAAAAAAACAGTTATTGACGATAGCACTCGACAATCAGACCAATAAAAATAAATAATGAAAATGAAAAAAAAAAAATGGGAAAAAAGTATTTAAATTGACTTTGAATGTAAAAAAAACGAGATCTGATGATTTTTCGAAACGAAAATGTTGGAATCCGAAAGACTATTGTTTTTAAATGTTTATGAGACATCTTAAGTCGAAGTCATTTGAAAGGATCATTTTCTTCACTAAGGTGAATTAGGTATTACGAATGAAATTTTAGGTTATGATTTACAAAAAAAAGCAAAGTTGTTAGAAATATAAATTTCACAGAGATTTATAAAAAAAATTATTAAAAACGAGAAAAATTATAAAAATATACAAAAAACAGCAAAAAATTAAGAAAAACACATTAAATGAAAAAAAAAACAAAAAAAACAAAAACGACAAAAAAAAACTGTACAAATATTGTCAGATATGATAAAAGGATTTTTTTGTCGGTTTTAACATTTGTTGTCATTTTGGACTTGTATGTGAGTTTTAGTTTTCCTTGTTTTTTATTTTTAATATTTTTGTTTCATTTTTGTAAGTTTTATCATTTTTATTATGACATTATTATTTATCAATTCTGTCAGATTTTTTTTTTAAATTTTTTTGATATGTAAGTTTTTTTTAATTTTTATATTTTTTTAAAGATATTTGTCATTTTTATCATTACCGCCATTTTTGTAATTTTGATGATTTGGTAGGTTTTTTTTTCCTAGTTTTAGTTATATTTGTCATTTGTGTAATTATTTTCGTAATTTTTATCATTCGCGTCTTTTCGTGTTATTTTTGCATGGCTTTTGTATCTAATTTTTACTAGTTTAGTCACTTTGATCATTTTTGTTATAATTTTCATTTTTGTCTTTATCAATTATCTCTACTTAGTTCTACTTGTCATTTTCAGGTTTTTTTTCTGATCATGTCTGTGAGTTTGTCGTTTTTTCGTTTTTGGCTATTCATGTTTTTTGGCATTTTTGTAATTCAATTTTGTCATTCAATTTTTTTGCCTCAAATTAGATTGTACATTCTTGATTTTTAAAAGAATGATAGGAAGAATTTATAATAAAATTCTTTTATTTTCGAATAAATTAAAGACCTTATTCAAATAATTTATGGCACAAAAACGTTTTTCAAAACTTTTTAAACCCATTTTTTTGGAGGGGCGTGGGGTTAAATTTTTCGATAATAATTTTCTTTAAATTGGGTTGATTTTCGGCTTTCAGTGTCAAGTTTTTCAGTAAAATTATAATTTTGCGAACATAAGAAAGAACATTTTTGTCTCATATTCAGTTTCAAAGTCCTTAAATTTAAATCTTATGAAAAATTGTAATATAAAAAGCCTCAAATGGCGATCTAAAATTAAACACTCAGATTTTGATTCATGATTCGAAATTTATACTCTAATTCAGATTCTCTATTCAGATTTAAAATAAATAATTAAAATGATGAATTCAGATTATAACCCAGAACTACACAATTTAATTTAAATTATAGATTTATGAATGAGGGCTCTAAAACTTGGCTTTCAAAATTCTGTACTGGAATTAAGATTCGGATATTAAATACATGTACATTTCAGTAATTGTATTGAAATTCGGAAACAGATTAAAAATTCTTATATTGAATTCAGGTTCAGAATGCTGATTCAAAATTTAGAATATGATTTAGCTCGTAAATGAGTTTAACAAACAAGAAAAAATATCGAATTGACTATTATTTCAAATTTTTTATCAATGTTCGTTTGTACACACAATTCAGCTAAAAATCACAAATATAAAGCAGAATGTGAGTATATTTAAAAAGATCAGATCCCGTTTCATGAAAAAAATTACTATTTTTTATTTAAAAATGTCTTCCATAGGTTTATTTTTATCGAATTGCTTTTAAATCTATCTATATATATAAAAATGAATTTCTGTCTGTCTGTCTGTCTGTCTGTCTGTCTGTCTGTCTGTTCCCTATAGACTCGGAAACTACTGAACCGATTTGCGTGAAACTTGGCAGGTGGGGTTGTTGGAGGCAGGGGAAGGTTCCTATGATGGTTTGAGACCCCTCCCTCTCTCATGAAGGGAGGGAGGGGCCTCCCAAACAAAAGACTATTTTTTGCATAACTCAAGAACCCATCAAGCAAATGGTATCGAATTTGGCATGGGGTGGTATTTGGGAACGAGGAATATTTCTATGAATATAAGATACCCCTCCCTCCTCTCAGTGGGGTGATAGGAAGGGGGGAGGGGGGCTACCTTACATTTTTTCATATTACTCGAAAACTAATCAAGATATTGGAACCAAATTTGGCACGGGAAGGTATTATGATACGACAAATATTTCAATGATTATTTGAGACCCCTCCCTCTTTCCAGTATAAAGGGGGAGGGGCCTCTTTCATATTTTTTTTACATAACTCAAAAACTAATAAAGCAAATGGAACCAAATTTGGCATGAGAAGGTAGTTGGATACGAAAAATATTTCTATGATTATTTGAGACCCCTCCCCCTTTCCAGTAGGGAGATATAAAGGGGGAGGGGCCTCTTTATATATTTTTACATAGCTCAAAAACTAATTAAGGAAATGGAACCAAATTTGGCATGGGCGGGTATTTGGGAACGTGATATGTTCTAATAATTGTTTGAGACCCCTTCCTTCTTCCATCGAGGAGAAAGGAAAGAAGGAGGGGAGTTTCATACAGTTTTAACTGCATAACTCAAGAACTACAACAGCAAATGGAACCAAATTTGGCATGGAACGATATTTGGGTACGAGAAATGCTTCTATGAATATTTGGTATCCCTCACTCCTTCAAAGAGATGGATGAAATGAGGGAGGGGAGGTTTCCCTTACAGTTTTCAGTATAACTAAAGAACCGATGGAGCAAATGGAAAAATATATGGCATGTGAGAGTATTTGGATACGAGAAATGTTTCTATTATGAATTGAAAGGGGGGCATCCATACATTTTTTTTGCATAACTCGAGAATAAATTTAGCAAATGAAACTAAATTTGGCATCAAAAAGTATTTGAGAACGAAAAATAGTTTTTCTATGTGAAACAATTCCTTTCTTGCAGTAGGATGATAGAATTGGGAATATAAAAAGGGAAGAGAAGGCTTATATTTTACTTTTTTTTTATAAAACCCGAGAAATGGACAAAACTTAACATGGAAAATCATTTTGCTATGATTCAATGAATATCTGACACACCATCCTCCTTTCAATGAGTAGGTACATAGAAGGAGGAAGGTGAGCCCAATACAATTTTGTTAGCATAAGTTCTCAATTTATGCAAACGAAACCAACAAATGGAAATAAATATGGCATGGAAAGGTTTTTGTTTACGAGATATGTTTCTACGATTGTTATAGATATAGACTCCTACGCTTTACAGTTTAGAGAGGGGAAGAAAGGAGGATGCTCCTTATAAATTATGTTGTAAAGCTTAAAAACTTATCAACCAATGGAGTTATATTTGATATAAGAGGATTTTTGGGCACGAAAAATGGGTATGATTATTAAAGACGACGACAGGGGGTGAAGGGAAGGGCAGGGGAGGCTCTCTTATCAGTTTTTAGCATAAATCCAGAGAATATCAAGCAAAAACAACCATATTTTATAAGTTAGATTGTTTGCGTACGATTAATTTGAGACCCTCCTTAAAGAAGCAGATTAAAATTATCAGATCTTTAACACCAATTTATAGATCAAAATTCAAAAAATTACTTTATGTCATCTTTGTGTTGCAATTCGAAACTCCAACTGCAGCTCTCATTTTAAGCAGTTTTAAAATAAAGCCAACAAAACAATAAAAGTTTGAATAATTTCTGAAAATATCATTTGTTTTGGAAAGGTGTAGCAAAGCACACCGGGTCAGCTAGTATATATATAAAAATGAATTTCTGTCTGTCTGTCTGTCTGTCTGTCTGTCTGTTCCCTATAGACTCGGAAACTACTGAACCGATTTGCGTGAAACTTGGCTGATGGAGGTATTGGAGGCAGGGGAAGGTTCCTATTGTGGTTTGAGACCCCTCCCTCTCTCATGAAGGGGGGGAGGAGTCTCGCAAACAAAAGACAATTTTTTGCATAACTCGAGAATCAATCAAGCAAATGGTATCATATTTGGCATGGGGTGGTATTTGGGAATGAGGAATATTTCTATGAATATTCGGTACCCCTCCCTCCTCTCAGTGGGTTGATAGGAAGGGGGAAGGGGGGCTACCTTACAATTTTTCATATAATTCGAGAACTAATCAAGATATTGGATCCAAATTTGGCATGGGAAGGTGTTTGGATACGAAAAATATTTCAATGATTATTTGAGACCCCTCCCTCTTTCAATAAGAAAGGGGGAGGGAACCTTTTTCATATTTTTTACATAATTCGAAAACTAATAAAGCAAATGGAACCAAATTTGGCATGGGAGGGTATATGGATACGAAAAATATTTCTATGTTTATTTGAGACCTCTCCCTTTTATCAGAAGGGAGATGTTAAGAAGGGGGGGGGGGGGGGGCTTTTTTATATTTTTTTACATAACTCAAAAACTTATTATGCAAATGAAACCAAACTTGGCATGGGCGGGCATTTGGGAACGTGACATGTTCTAATGATTGCTTGAGACCAATGGTCCGAAAATCAATCAAAACAAACACTCAGGATGCGTTTCCTGTTGGAAACATTCCGATTGTATAATGGGATAGCGCCTCTCGCTACTGCTTCGCCTGGCTGGTATGCAATCTCGATCAGCGCTCCTATCAGCTATGCAAACCGAGTCGCATCATTCAGAATCATCGGTTCAGCAAACATCGCATATCGGAGATGAGTGAGATACAAACTGATCCATTCTGAATGTAGCTCACTCAGTATCTGCCTGAATTATATGAAATTCAAAATTATTTTTTGCAGGACGAGAAAAATCAAACAGTTGTGCGGGACACCATAAATTCTCAGTAGTTTTAACGTGACGTACGACATTTTAATAAGAGAACTTGTAAAAATTGAAAAACACGGCGAAAGTGAACATCTTTCCCTCACAAACACAACTGCAATTTGATTTTGATCATACTGATGTTAAAAAACGTTATAACAACAAATAAATTTATTAATTTGCTTTATATCAAATCAAACAAAATACGCTAATGATCGGCTTCATGTATCATTCACTCACTGCCTGATCCATTCACTCCTGATCGAAGACCAACAAGATTCGCCATATGCATTGCGCATTGGTGATATTCCAATTTGATGATGGTGCTGCACTGTTTTGACAGCAAGCATCGTGCGAGGTGATCTGTATTTTAGCGATGAATTGAACGATCGATGATCGGGTAGGTCCAGTAGCAATCAATAACGAAACCCGACCGCTGTACGTTCAGGTGCGAAGTGCAATCAGAAACATTCATTGAAAATGAGTGATATTCAGAACACTGCTTGAGACCCCTTCTTTCTTCCAGTGGGGAGAAAGGAAAGAGGGAGGGGAGTTTCATACAATTTTTACTACATAACTTGAGAACTACAACAGCAAACGGAAATAAATTTGGCACGGAACGAGTTTTGGGTACGAGAAATGCTTCTATGAATGTTTGTTATAAAGAGGTGGATGAAAAGGGGGAGGTCTTCCTTACAATTTTCAGTATAACCGGGGAGCTGATCGAGCAAATTGAACCATATTTGGCATATGAAAGTATTTGGGTACGAGAAATATTTCTATTATAAATTGAAGCCCCACCTTTTCAGCGGAAAGATACAGGGCTTTTTACAAAATCCGAGAAATGGACAAAAGTTAACATGGAAAATCATTTTGGTATTATTCTATGATTATCTGACACATCATCCTCATTTCAGTGAGTAGGTACATAGGAGGAGGGAGGTGAGCCCAATATAACTTTGTTAGCATAAGTTCTCAATTTATGCTATTGAAGCCAATAAATGGAAACAAATATGGCATGAAAAGGTACTTTGTTACAAAATATGTTTCTACGATTGTTATAGACCCTTACGCTTCACAGTGTAGAGAAAAGAAGAAAAGAGGGGGCTCCATATAAATTTGGTTGTAAAGCTTAAAAACTTATCAATCAATGGAACAATATTTGATATAAGAGAAATTTTGGGCTCGAAAAAATAGGTATGATTATTAAAGACCACGACCTCCATTCAGCAGGGGGTGAAGGGAAGGACAGGGGGAGGGCTCTCTTATCAGTTTTTATCATAAATCCAGATCATATCAAGCAAAAACAACCTTATTTTATAAGTTCGATTGTTTGGGTACGAATTATTTGTGACCCTCCTTTTTCAGGGCGAAGCTTAAAGAAACAGATTAAAATTATCTTTAACACAAATTTATAGATCAGGATTCAGAAAATAAGTTTAAGTCATCTTTGTCTTGCAATTCGAAACTCCAGTTGCAGCTTTCATTTTGTAGTGGTTGCTTATGAATTATGTTATAATTTGATTTTAAATAATGCCAACAAAACAATAAAAATTTGAATAATTTCTGAAAATATCATTTGTTTTTGAAAGGTGTAGCAAAGCACACCGGGTCAGCTAGTGAAAAATATTTGCTGATAAAGAAACATGTAGCTGATCTTCACCTAAAACATCTGCACAAAATTCTATATTTTTCGGTGTATTTTTAACATTATTAATATTGAAGTTTTTCCAATAACCAAATTTCAAACTGAAATCATAAATCTGGATCAAGTTTGCAAGAACCAGATTTGAACCGAAAACTTTTAATCTGTTACTTTTTTTTTTGAAAATTTGATTTATTTTCATCAATATGGTTAAAATCTTTGAATTTGTTCAAGAGCTTGAAAGATTAAGTTTAAGGCTTTCCTCAAAAAACTTATTTTCGACTCAAATCTAATCTATCAGACTCTTGCACAAACTAAAAGATTTTAATCCTCGATGAAAGTGGATTGCATATTTTGTTACTTAAAGTTTCAATACACAAATTTAGCACACAATTTTATAGATCTTGGGATGTATTTTCTTAAGTTACTTAAGTAAGTATAAGTTGTCTCACTAAGAAAATTTGGATTAATGAGAATTAATTAAAAGAATTTATGTAGGTTTTTTTTCATTTTATTCTTGGGATTTCGATTACAACGTTCAAAAGTTGAAATTTTCATAAAAAAAAACAGGAAGAATCTAGAATTGACCATTAAACATTCCACATGCCAATCTTATCCAAATGAAATGGGCCAATAAAACTCCCATTACTGTTACAGCCCTCAACCCAAAGTGTCAATGGGACTTCCATCGAGAAACCACCACATGGCCACGATCAATGGCCGGTGGTGCAGAATTGATTGTGTGCTGTGTGCCATAAAAGGGCGGGATAATTTCAGGTTTAGCTATCCGGTTTTTTTCTATTTGGATTCGGTAGGAATATAAGGGAGGATGAATGAATATGAAAAAAAAAGCCCGGGAACCCTTACCGAAAATAGCATAATAGTACTTTGATTGCCTCGGCTTGTGTTATTGTAATGCGTGTGTTTTCATTAAAAACTGGGAAAAAAAGTTTTCCTTCCTTGAAGCGGTCGTCCTCATCGTCGGCTAAAAGGGGCTCGTAAAGATCGCTTAAAAGATTATCCCTTCCAAACAAATCGTCGTCGAAGGGTCGTTCTGTTCCCTTATTTTTTGTAGTTGGTTTGAGTTGAGGTGGGCCTGTACTCTCTTACACACATCTCTCACGACAGGTAATAATTATGTGATCAATTATTGAAAGAAGACGGTAGGCAAAAAAAAATCCTTCTTACCAGGAACGGGAATTGGCGTGTGAATGTTCGTCAATCCACGAGGTAACCATTCCATTGTGAGCTGCTGAGAGATGGTGGTTTCTTCTTGGTTTTGTTCTTGACGAGTAGTTTAGTTGCTGATTGTGTATTTCAATTGCAACAAACCTAACAGGAGTCGTCTCTTTGGACCGGTTTCTTCAGTGCGTCACCACTGATATTTTTGGTTTAATTCCTTTGGTTTGATTTGATTGAATTATCTTGAAATTGGAACACTTTTGATATCCATTTTTTTCAGTGCACCATTTTGATTTTCCCACACTTTTTTATGTATTCTTTAGATCTTCCGAGACGAGTTTCTCAACACAGGGAGATGCAGTTGGATTTTCTTTTCCGCGATACCATCAATCGATGGTGCGATTCCGGAGAAAATCCGCACAAACGCATTTTCCGAGCAAGCTTCTGAGCAGAGTGAGGGGAGATGTGAGGGCACACTGAACTCGGATGAGAAACGCGGCGGGTGGTGTGTGGTCCGGTAACACTGCTGCACGATGATGATGGTTTACATGAGGGGTGAAAGCTTATTTACACTACACTTTATCACATTGAGAAGATTGTGTGTTGATCGAGTGAGAGGGAGCGCGGAAGTGAGAGCGAGAACGAGAGAGAAACCCAGTTGACAAATTCACTTCAACTTCCAATCCAACCGACGACGACGACGAGGTTGTTTGTGGAGTATATGTAGGGATGATGGCACTTTACCCTCTGATCCTGACCCACCAGGGATAGGGGGGGGGGGGGGGGGTTTGAGGGAGTTTTTGGGGGAATGTGAAGGTGCGTCGGGGTTGGCACAGTTTGCCCGAAGCAAAGTGGTCGTTCAGGCAGCACAAAAGCGATTTTCACCGGAGTGAATAATTCAGTTGACTTGTTCCCCGCAAACAGTTTGGAGTCGGGATTTCTCACACCGCAACGGGGTTGTTACCCACACTCGTCAACTGCTTATCCTTCCTCAGCACAGTCTTGCGAGTGGGTGGTGGGCGGTGGTTTTGATTTTCTCTCGCTCACTCACACACAACTAAGGTTATCAAACACTGAACTTTTTTCTACCACTTTTTTTCTTCTTTTGGTGGGGTGCCGCACATTTTTTTTTTTCTTGAGTGACTGGCGGCTATTGAAAATCACTGGAACATAAACTTTCAAGACCCGAATGAACTCTGGTGATATGGATCGGTTTGCACTATCCGTTGCGTTTTTTTCCGGAAGGGGAGTGCCACCCACAGTGTATTGGAACGACACTGAAAGTGTGGGTGGTGGGAAGCAAATAATTTTCCGTCAATTTGCAACAAAGTAGATAACGATCTACGGTAATTATTCCTTTTGGTGGTTTTCTTTAGACACTGATGATGTGAAGAAACTTGATATATCCTTTGGAAAATTGCGGTCTATTTCCTGCGACTACGATCCTTCACAGCCCGAGATTATAGTTGTGCACGGTAGAAACACAGCTGAAGAACTAGCAGAAACGCGCTCTTCGGATCAAAAAGTGAAAAACCTTTCTGCTGCGAACATATTTTCACCAAGTTACTTCTTTTTCAAGAGACTCTCGTTATCCTTTTTGTGCGGAACACTCCGAAATACCTCTTCCTATCCTCACGTTTCCTCAAAATTCTTGTTATTCCAATACCTATACACAGATAAATACTGAGCAGAACGCATCCTGAATGCACTAATACACACCACTAGCATCGTCGCAGACACACCAACACCATGATCTGAAGCCCTCTCAAGAGGCCACCAAGAAGTGCAACAGACGAATCCTTTTCCTTCTTGCTACGTGACGTATGTAAGTTTCCTCAGTCGTCGTCCTCGTACTCAGCGGGGTCATACCAATACACACCTTCTCCAGCACCCAGGTAGGTATTCCATTTTACTTTGATGAAACCGAACTCTCACACTTGGCCACCGGAATCATGTAATCCAAACTCTCTCTCTCTCTCTCTCTGGTTGGAGAAAAATCGTAAAAGAGCAGCAATCGCTCACGGAAAATCCTCACACTTTTTCACACCTACAAGCGTGTCACGACGTCACTACAGGACATCATCCCAAAGTGCACCTCTGCACTGCACTGAAAAGGGAGACGGTAGCACGAAATCCCACGAATATCCAATCGTTCGCCCGACTTCCTCGTCATACGGTCGTACCCTATGCTGTTTGACGTCGTGGTGTTCCTTTCACGACAGCTGCCACTGAGACACTGCTGGCTGCCTGAGCTGACGGACGATTCCATTCTCGGCTTGGTTGGGTCGACTTGAGAAAAAGCTTTGTCGGTATGCTGTGCTGCTGTCTAGAGTCTAGACACGCACAAGCAGCACTCCGGTTGCTGGCGCTCTCTTCAAATTTAGTACCCGCGTTCAGTCGGGCGGGGAGACACGTTCCATAAAAGAAGGTTTTTTTTTCTTTTTCGGGTGCCGTGCCGATTTCGGCATGATTTGTGCGCGCATTGCACAATACACGCCCGTCGAAACAACGGAAGACAAAAAAATCGTGGGGGAGAACCGCAGGAAGAAACGCATCTCCCGTTCGAGCCGTCCGTCGTCGTGTCGTGTGACTGTGAACTTCACACTCCCGTAACATTTTATGGTTAGGCAGGACTCAGTACCGAATGCTAGCTAAGCTTATAGCTAGCGTTTAAGCTGGCTGACTTGGTGTTGCAGATTAATGACGAAGACGATGAAGACGACGGGAACAACGAACGGTGTGGCAACTGGCAAACACAGAACCAACGGCAGGCAAACAAGCATTTCAAAAGTGGAAATTGTTGAGATAGCGCCAGATGGGAACGTGCGCGCGGATCATACTACACATATATTAGGGTCGCTCTTGGTGGTTGCTAATAATTTTTAAATAAATTATAATCTGTGTTCAACTTGGCCTTAAAATGAAATTTGAAACGCTTTTATGTACGTGGAAATCATACACAACACTAGTCATAGTCATGATCTCGGTCCCAATCCTGATCCTTAGATACAGATTTTGAAAAGATCTAACAAAAAAATGCTCCCTCATTCAATTGCAAAATTGGCTAAAGTATATACCCGTATAAAAAATGATAAAAAAGCACAGGCTCGTTTGTGTAAAAATGACAAAAACTTCGGTAAAAAAAATGCTATTTTGTGAAAACTTAAACAACTTGAGCACCGCTGATTTTCACAGCTAAATATCACAGAATCCGGTCGGAAATGTCTTCAATTAGGCAACCCTTCCTGGCTGCACTGCTTCGAAGGGCGTACCGCAGCTGCCCGGAGCACCTCCAACGACTTTAGGCTTGATTCGGCAGGCTCCCACCACGTCCGAACCTTACTTCCGCAAAAACGGGACTCGCAAAACCAAAATAGCAGAAAATCGAGTCCCAAAAAGCGATCTGCTCTTGAGCAACGGCTCAACTCCCAAAAACGACCCGCTAGGGGTCGCTCACTTTCTGCACTTCCAATTCCCAAAGCCGGATGCCAGGGCAACAATTTCTTACGTGTTCCTACTATCTGGTTTGCACTGCTTGGAATGTCTTTCGCTTGGAATGTTCTTTCGCGTTCTACTTCCTTCTTCCAATCAGTTATCTGGGAGCTTTTTACCAAGCCAATCCGGGATATCCTTCTTGATTGATGGCTGCGGCTTCGGGACACCAAATGATTGCAAGAACTTTTAATATGCAATTCAAAGCGCGAAAGCGATTCTTACCGCCTTACCGAATATATAGTACTATCAATACCTAGTTAATAGATATTTTGAATATTTCTTGGTAG
>NC_073693.1:366348050-366373050 GCF_029784155.1 Uranotaenia lowii
ACGGATCCTCCGGCTTCCAGCTCCGGTCAGAGACGACTGATCGACCGCTTGCAAGTCTGCTCTCGATTCGAGACGCTTCACAAAACCCCATCCTTCATCCACCCACGGAAAAAGCCTAGGGGCCGAGAGCAAGTCTCCCCTGTGCATCTATGATTTGGTTTGTGTTGCAGTCCTACACTTTTGCGCGTTATTACCATAACAGTCGAGCGAGCGAGTCACTGTTTTTCAATTTGCCTTTTCTCGAATCGGAAGAGGAAGACTATTTACTAGCGACTAGCGATGCAGCTGGGGCAAGTTGTTTTTTATATGCATAAATATATACATTATAGTCACTTGGCCACCGGCTCTAACACGATGGTGGTCTTTTACATCTTCATTCATCTTTTCATCATTCCTTCCCGCAGGGAGCTGGAGAAGTAGTTGCCTCTCCGCTCCCCTTTACTTTTTAAATAAATACTTACCGCTTTAAAGCTTTTGGAACTATAGTTCAGCACTTAATAGAAGCGCTCAAGCCTTCCTTATTATAGTTAAAACATTCATTTGTTAGTATTTCAATTACATATGCGAAATTCTAGTTTGTCTTTCGAAACGTCTGGACCGGTTCTCAAAAAATTATTTTCAGAATATCCTATAAGCACGAGAAACATATAAAACCTTTTATCGAAACCTTAAGCATATATTATCCAGGGTACACATAAGGGCGATGCAAGAAACCGACGTGTTCCGAATGCAAAATATTGTCAAATGTAAAGATGCAGGTCAAGAAAAGAAAACTCATCATTCTGTCTCTGTGTTAGGAAACTCCTCATCACCAAGCCAGTATGTATTCCGATCCAGCGCGAAAAAACTCCTCAATTTCGTACATATAGCATACTTTTATTGTGTGAACTTTGAATTTGGCTTTATTCGATCAACTTATATCAACGGTGCCTCCTATTAATTTGTAGTTTCTTTGATCCAGTCGAGCACGGCTGCTACGCTCCCGTAAACTCCAGGATATCTTGCTTCGCCACAGCCTTCTCCCCAGGACACAACTCCAACCAGCAGACCATCAAAGACCAATGGACCTCCGCTATCAGCCTTACACGAGTCCCTGCCACCTTCCCATAAACCTGCACATATCATCGAATTATCGATAACGCCGTTGTAAGCTTTATTACAATCCTCTCGGGAGATAATTGGAACGTAGGCTGCACGTAATACATCATTGGATTCCGTTGAAGATCGAGTATCTCCCCATCCGGATACCAGGGCAAAACTTCCGGTCCTGGGTTCTTTATCAGCTAACTTAATGGTTTGAATTGTGTTGCTCAATTTAATTCTGCTCTCTAATTTCAGCAGGCAGAAATCATATGAAAAATGATTAGCTAGAACGTAATAGGGATGGCACACTGTTTTAGCAATTTTTTTCACTTCCCCTCCAGCGGCGTGTTTGGTCGACCCAAGCCGAACCGATAAGCTCTCAATTCCGTCTTCGATGCAATGGGCAGCGGTGAGAATCCAACTGCTCGAGATGATTGATCCTCCACAGCCGTGACTTTCGTTTATTTGAAGCGACACTTGATAGGGGGCTTCGTGGATCTCAATCGGAAAACCTCCGACAATTGTTCGGGAATCCAAAAGAGTGTCAGAAATAATTACTCCAGCTGTGAACGTGAGAAGTATTTGTTAGACAAGAATCTATTTCTGAAATTTAAAATTTCCTACCATTTGCTAGGATAAGAAGAGCACAAACGTTCAAGATGAGAAAATTTGCCATTTCAAATCCGGATGAGTCGAGGAAACTTTCTGATGGACTGTATACTTCTACTGACTTTGCCAACCCCTTTTATACTTAAGTTTCAGCCTGTTTATGGCTTATGTTAAATAGGTGCAGCATCATTATTCTTAGCAGTAGAGAGATTGGAAATAGCTACTAATAAAAATTTCAAACCCTTGAGCAAGATAAGAAAATTATTACTATAACGCACCTCGAACGAATGTCCACCAGACGGGTATTTTTTTTATTTTAATCCTTCAACAAATCTATGCAAATCGTTTGAAATTGGCTTTCATTTTATTGCATACTTTTCAGCAAACCAAATCTAGTAATTCTATTTGTTACAAAGTTGCAGTGTTGAAGATTTTAGATCAAAGACTTGAAGATTTAGAAACTAGTGACTAGTAATTATATTTAATTTGTGTGCTTAAAAACATCCTTTTTTATTGTGAAATATGCAGCTATAACTCTTAACACCATTCTTTTGACCTCTGTCCTACGGAGTAGCAACAACCACTGGAGATGTTGAATTTGTTCTACTGAATTCCGGATTTTCCTAAAACAACAAAAATTTGAAAAAAGACAAGCATTACACGAAGCTACGACAAAATTTACGAATAAATAAAAAATAACAACCGTTACAAAAATAAAAAAAAACGAACATTCAAACCCAAGACCAGCATTAATAGTTTACAAAATTTAAAAAACGACAAAAATAAAATCTGATAAAATCAGGAAAAAACAAATTTTGACAAATTGCTATAACTAAGAATAATTCCAAAATAACAGATTGATAAAAATAATAAAAGAAAACAAAAAAAAAGAATGATAAGCTTAAAATTATTACAACCAACAAAACAAAACAATTAAAGAAAAAAAAACAAAATAGTTAAAACAGGCAAAAAAAGAAAAAAAATACAAAAAAAACTCGATGCACGAAAAAATAAACTAAAAAACAAAAATCAAAGCGTTAAAAAAATGATAAAATCACCAAATTATAATATTAATAAAATGAGGAATAATTCTAAAAAGTAAAAAAAAAAGAAAATACAGAAAACAAAAAAAATGAGAAAAGGCTAAATGAAAAAAAGCGCAAAGAAACGCCAAAAAACCAAATTTGACAAAATAACGAACAATTACAAAAATGACAAAATCAAAAAAATTACATAAATAACAAAAATAAAAAAAATCACACAAATGACACTGATTACAAAAACGACAAAAATGACAAAAATGACAAAATCGACAAAAACGACAAAGCCGATCAAATTGACAAAAATGACGAAAATGATAAAAATGACCAAATCAACAAAAACGACAAAATCGACAAAAATGACCAAACGAAAAAAATAACAAAAATGACCAAAATGGAAAAATCGATTAAAAAACAAAAATAACAAAAACGACAAAAATGACACAATTGACAAAAATTTAAAAAAAATAACAAAAATGGCACAAATCACACAAGCGACACAAATGACAAAATTCACAAAAATAACAAAAAAGACAATTATGGCAAAAAACACAAAAATGACAAAAACCACAAAAATACAAAATCGACGAAAAAGACAAAAATGACAAAAAAGGCACAAGTGACCCAAATGACAAAATCGATCAAATCGTCAAAAACAACAAAAATTATGAAAATGAAAAAATGACAAAAACTTCAAGAATAAAGAAAATGACAAAAATGGCATAAATGACAAAAATGACAAAAATTATTAAAATGACAAAAATGACAAAAACTACAAAAATGACGAAAATGACAAAAAATGACCAAAATGATCAAAACGATAAAAATTACAAAAAAATGACAAAAATGCGGAAAATGACCAAAATGATCAAAATGACAAAAAATACAAAAAAAAAAACTGAAAAAATGGCAAAAATGAGAAGAACGACGAAAATAACAAAAATGAAAAAAAATGGCACAAGTGACACAAATGACAAAAATGACAAAAAATACTAAAATGACACAACTGACACAATGACACAAATAACAAAAATGACAAAAATGACAATAAAGACAAAAATGAAAAGAATGTAAAAAATGACAAAAATGACAACAATGACAAATATGACAAAAATGACACAAGTATGAATAAAATGACCAAAATGACACCAGTGGCAAAAATACATAAATAACAAAAAACGGCTAAACTGACAAAAATGACAAAAATGACAAAATGACAAAAATTGCAAAATTGACAAAAATGACAAAAACGACATAAATGTCGAAAATGACAAAAAAGACAAAAAAATTATTAAACTGGTAAAAATGACAAAAATGAGATAACGTCAAATATGACAAAAACAGCTAAAATGACACAAGTGACAAAAATGACAAAATGACAAAAATGACTAAATTGACAAAAATTACAAAAATGGCAAAAATGACAAAAATGACAAAAATAACAAAAATTATAAAATTGACACAAATAAATGACAAAAATGACAAAAAAAGACACGAATGACAAAAATTTTAAAAATAACGAAAATAACGAAAATGATAAAATGACAAAATTGACAAAAATATCAAAAATGGCAAAAATGACAAAAATGACGAAACTGACGAAAATGACAGAATGACGAAAATGACAAAATAACATAAATAACAAAAATGCCGAAAATGACGAAAATTACGAAAATGATGAAAATGACAAAAATGACCAAAATGACCAAGATGACAAAAATGACAAAAACGACTTAGAATACATGAATGGCAAAAAATGACAAGAATAACAAAAATGCCAAAAATGACGAAAATTATAGAAATGACGAAAATGAAAAAAATGACAAAAATGACAAAAAAGGCAACAATGTCAAAAAGACAAAAATAAAGCGCCGATGTGGTCTAGTGGATAGGCTGGCGCAAGTCTGGTAACCTAGGCGTACTGGGTTCGATTCCCGGTATTGGCTAGAAAAACTTTTGGGTTCGAATCCCATAAGTTGTCGACAGGTGAGATGCTTGGGGAGTAAGTAGAGGCCAGTCTCGAACCCACTGTCCTTCCTCCAACTGGTTGCTTTATAATCTTGAACTGCATTCTGTCCATATCCAGCCGGAATGGATATAATGAAGTGCATGATGGTCTAACCAACGTCTCATGATCGCTTACTATTCTACGCTACCTACTCTAAACTTTAAAATTTCCTTCTCCAAACTATCTCTAATTTTCATTTTCCAGCGTCAGCTCCCCGAGCTATTTAAACGCAAAAAAAAATGTCAAAAAGACAAAAATGACAAATATGTCCAAAATGAAACCACTTAATTTAGGGATTACACTTTTGTTGATTATTTTTTTTAAATTCGATATTATTTCAATTATTTGAGATCCTCGTAGCCAATACCCTTGAAGTGCATGAAAGTGCATGAAAGCTACATTCGAGAAAACACGCTCAATTTCCATAACACTTTAAAAAAAGTTGTAGTTTTTTTATCGATGTAAATAAAATTCTAAAAATCTGAAACTGTCTTAAAATATGGTTTAAAATATCAAGAATGATTTCACGTTATTAACTCATAATTTATCATTTTTGCACTTTACTCCTTTGGCCATGAGGGACTCTTTTGATATAACACATTTGGTGAATTTTATAAATATTAAATATCCTTCAAATTTTAAAATCTCTCTCTTTTTTCAGAATTCTCATCATTATATCCTCCGCCGACATTTTCTGCTATCTTCATGTAGATTTCACTCAGTTTTTTTTATAATACCAACTAAACTTCTTTGTCATTTTCAAGTCTACAATAATTCTAATGCTTCTTTTATTTTATTTTTTTTTCCTTACAGGTAAGGCAGACTTTATCGAGTGCGAACAATATAACGGATTGTTTTTCCGAAGTTCCAGGTTTGTTATGATTTATCAGTATTTGATGAAAAGGAATTTCCAAACTATGTTCATGGCTATTTATGTATTGAAAATAGTAAACTAATGTAGAATGAGAATCTGTGATAAACACTTCCTTTTTCATACAACTTGCTGCATTTTAACTCAATCTGACGCTGAGAGAAAAAAGTGAGTAAAAACGCACACGAAGCTATAGTTCGGTGGAAAGAAGTAAAATCAATCTTGAGAGACCCCAAATATGTGCAACTTTGTTAATACCAGCAGCAACAGTTTGCGCTCTTCTAACAATCCAAACCCGAACACTCCAACCAGCAATGGCTTAGTGGAGCTTAGACCTTGGCGCAGGGGCTCAGTTCATAACGTGCCGCCATTCGAAGGAGAGTAAAGCGCAATGCGTTCCGCTGCATTTCGACGTTAGTGCATTCGGATTTCGAACTGTTTTATTATTTTTATAAGATAAAAATCCATTGGAACAAGTGAATTATCAAAGCAAGGGTGCCCAACCCAAAGCGGATTTTCGGCGGATCTTTTCCCAACGGCTTATCAGCTAGCTTTCGTTGCAGTGACGCCAATCGATGGAACGTTGTGGTTGTTCATTATCAGTTTGGTGAACATTGATTGGTCCAGTGCTCTTTTTGTGCTATTTCCAATTCCCGATTGCAGCAAAGTGCATTTACCCTTTTGTCTTATCAATCAGTGTCCAATATCCGAGATAAGAGTGCACCGTCTTAATCAGTTGACAAGTTGTGCCAAAAGTTTCTGCCAGCCAGCATGCGATCACGTGTCCGTTTGTTTCGCTCATTGTGTTAAAAATATTTGGAATTCCACGGACGTCAAAGATGTGTCTATGCTGGCAACATTCCAGTGCCCTGCAGTTTGTTAATTATGAAAACGTGCCTCCATTATGATGGTGAAAAGTGGTTTGGTTAAGTGAATTTTGGTGATAAAAGCCAACCATCTGGTTGGTCGATTGCATAAGTGAGCTATGACTGTTGAGTATTTCCGAATGACAGTGAAAGTTCCCCCATCTGTAAGCTGATGATTGGCTGGTTAGGCAGCTTTAGCTAATGCAATTTTTATTCAACTGAAGTGCATCAAATGCCGCGGAAGTCGATGAACTTGTTATGGTGCGTGTTGTTTCCGCGCTGTTGTCCTCTTGAAGTGCTCTACTATAAATGCCGGTCTAATCAATTTCGACGGTACATGGATGGTGGGTGCATTTAAGTGTTATAGCCGTGCTTATCATAAATGCATCGAAACCGATGGCTGTAATGCAAACATGCGGTGAATGGGTTTTGGTAGGTTTTTTAGTGACTAGTGAAGAAAAACATCAATTTATTTAAACAATAGCTGTTAAACGTCCGAGAAATTGTTTCTGGATTTTAACTACCCAAATAAAATATTGTTTTTAAATTTACACTAAAAATTCAGTCAACGACAAATTTAGTAGAAAAATTAACCCATATTTATAACCTTCCTTCTGGATAAAATAAAGTTCAATAAGCCGGTTACATTCATAATGACACGTGCTACAATTATGTCTGTATCATCAAAATCAGATGGTACAAAACCAGTACCTGGTTTGAATTAATTTGAAGATTCTAAACACTTAAATTAATCACTCTATCGGTCTTTACTTAAAAAGTAAATTTTGACTAATTTGAGAGCGCTGAATCCAAATATGCAATAAGTTTTTTCTATCAGCTCTCATTTTTTAGAAACCTTTTAAAAACAAAAACAAATAACAATATCATTCAAGAGATTATTACGGTGTCTTTTAAAAAGATTTGAATAAACAAAACCGACATCTTTAGTATTTCGACACATTATAGAGAAGACTCTCCTCTCTTCAACGCACTTTTCACGAAAAAAAAATCGATCGGGGGTCTAGAACAACTTTAAAATAAAAAAAAAGATTTGCGAAAAAAAATAAACAAGCCATTTTTTAAATATTCCCTGCTATTTTAATTTTTTTTTTTTAACTTCAAAGCTTAAATGTTTCTTTAAAAACTAATAATAACTCGAAATATTTTGATGAAATAGATTTTTAACCGATTATTTTGGCAAAAATAACAAATTTCGAAGAAAATTTTGAAATTTTGAATAAAATAATTCTAGAATTTACTTTTAGAATAACTAGAAACACTGTAGAAAATTAACAGAAACACCGTTATAAACAGCCATAATTCCTGTTCCTAATCCTTGCGGTGGCTCAAATAGGCTTCGTTGGATTCCTCGAAAAAAAATCACATAGGATACAATCCATTTGGTTCAAAATTTTCAAGTCCGAACATGCATTTTCTTAACAATTTGAAAAATTGAGGGGAATTAAAGGTAAACAGCCATATCTCCTTTTTCCGCAGCAGTATTTCACCCAAAAACCTGGCCAAAACTCAAAATTTAAATTTCATTGGTTACTTTTATGTCAATGTTTATTTGATTCTTGAATAAATTTAGCACCATGTAGCGGTCATTTTTTTTGACATCTGATTTGTTTATAAGCTGTTGCAGCTGTCGAAACTTTAGTATTAGAGATGAATCATCCCAGAGGATGAAAATCCCGTACAAAAAAAAAGAAACTTTAGTATTTTTATGAGATAGAATTTTTCTACAAATCGTTGAATCAGCGCTACTACGTCATATCAATGAATAAAACTTTCTTAAGTGACTTAGAATGAAAATTTGAAATGGAAAACTTCAATGGAGGGATGTTGAATAATTTTAAGTATAATAGACGAAATTCGATGACTATAGAGACAGTACGCAGTGCTTTGAAAATTATTCTATTAATTTTTTGTTTTAAACGTTGATTTTTTTACAAATTAGTGTTTTTGTTTATGTTCCCAGC
This sequence comes from Uranotaenia lowii, assembly GCF_029784155.1. Lineage (NCBI taxonomy): Eukaryota > Metazoa > Arthropoda > Insecta > Diptera > Culicidae > Uranotaenia > Uranotaenia lowii. Next base: position 366,356,510 of record NC_073693.1, read on the forward strand.
AAGTCCCGGCAAAATGTTTGATATCATTTGAAAATTGATAACTTCAATAATCATGTGCAAAAGAAAAAACTCGCGCAAACTTGCGCATTTTTGATATTTTTAAGTTTGAAATTTAAAAATATTGATAGATTTTTTTCACAAAAAAGTCACATAGGACTTCGTTAATTTTATATTAAAGCTCAGTAAAATTTATGTTCTTTTTCAAATATTTTCAAATGTTATTTAACTTTCAAAAACAAATAAAAAAATCTAGATTTTTTTGAATTTAACAACTTTTCTAACCTGGATTATCTATCATGTCATATAAATGTTAGAAAATTTCTAATAGAAATTTATGAAAAATTACAAAAACGGTAAAAAATTTATTAAATGATCTTGAAATCGTTTGATAAGCGAAATAAACTTTTTTATTGATTTCAAAACTAAAAAATACTTTTGGCCAACTTTTTCTTCTACGTACTCCTGTGTGCGGCGGTTTAGACAGCCCTCATTCGATTGCTCGAAAAAAAACACACAAGATACAACCCATTTGGTTCAAAAATTTTAAGTCCGAACATGCTTTTTTTCAGAAATAATTGAGGGTAAAAACAGCCATAACTCCATTTTCTGAAGCGTGCGGTGGCCAAAACAGCATCCATTCGATTCCTCAGAAAAATTACACACGATAGGTCTGTATTCGTTCAAAATTCTCTGGTTCGAATCAGTGTTTTTCTGGATTGTTTACAAAATATAGGGGAACTAGGGGTTAGAAAGGCACTATATCTCCGTTCGTAAGCTTGTGCGGCGTTTGAAACTATGTTCAATCGATTCTCCGGAAATTTTCACATAAGGAAAGTATAATTTCATTTCTTCGCGGTTTGTACACTTTTTTCCCCATTGTGCACTGTAGAAAATTAACAGAAACACTGTTATAAAGGTGTATTCTCTTTGATCATTTCCATCCAAGATAAAATGCAGTTTTGAGTTGAGGGAAAAAAGTTACAATTTAATCATTCAACAAAAAATGTTTTTTCGCTCAAAATTCATTTGTAGTTTGGACATAAGACCGCTGCAAGCTTTGTATAGAAATTTTAAATTCTTAAATTTCACACCTTCCATAACATTTTTTCGTTGCTGCCAGAAATAGCAATAAAAACTTTGAAAACGATCCATCCAGTCCTGAATTAGCGCAACGAGTTTGAATTTTGTACGGAAAATTGTATGGGAAAACAAAATTTTTCATTCAAAAATGTCCAGAGATGTACTGAAAGCACCAAAAAATATAACTTTGGATAAAAAATGTTCCTGGTTTCTTGCAGTACAATCCATGTAAACAAAACACAAACTTAACTTGTACTCCAGAAAAGATAATCGATGTCATAATTATTTTTTTCAAAGTCATTGTTTTAATTTTATCATTTTTGCATTGCCAGAAAATTTATTGCAAAACATTTCATGAAATTATTAAAAGCTCTAGCAAGCAAGCCTGCCATTTTTAAATACTTTTCAATTGATTCAGATTTTTCATTCAGAAATGGTTATAACTTTTTTTATAAAATGCCTAGCTGTTTGTTATGTAAGCAAAAAATGAAGCTGCAATGAATATGCAAAAATTTTCTTCCATATAAATTTCCATATAAAATTAAATCGCAGTGCGCTAACTTAGGAATCAACCAAATCTCAAAATTTTCACTGATGCTTGGTGACCCAGAAGGCATCAAAAAAACATATGGGAAAAAAAAGTCATTTTTCGCAGCGGTCTATTGAACATATTTGGATATGGTTCTGAAGGAAAAAATATGAAAATTAACTGTTTTGATGAATATTTAATGTGTGTAGTGCAGTGTTTGCTAGAAAAAAACCACTTTTTTATTATAAAAAAAAAGTTGTTAATTTTTGTGTTTCCATGAAATTTTTCACCTTTTAACACCAAGTTTCTGTTTTAAAGAATGTTTTAAGCATGTAATTTATTCTTATAGATCATCGTAATTTGCCACAACGTGTATGATAAACCTTTAAAAAGCATTGTAACATTCCTTTATATTCTTATTTCAATATTTTATTCACTTCACTTTTCTGTACCAGAACTTTTTCTGAAAGTACGCTTAATTCAGACCGGCAAGAAGAAAATGCTACCTAGTAGAGCCTCGTTTTATTTCCGGAACATATCGAAATCTAGTTAAAAAATCAATTTTACGGTTTTTAAGGCAGTAACAATATGATATTGAATGGTTGAATTGTAACTTTTTTCGCGCATTCTGTCTTTGATGGAAATGTTCTTAGAGAATTCACCTTTATAATAGCGCTATTAAATTCCTACAGTGTTGCCAGTTATTTTAACAGCTGATTCTAAAGATTTCAGAAGCCCCAATCCCAAAAATTTTTACCACAGATGAAGCTATTACAGCTTCTTTTAGATCAGTGGTTTTCAAAGTGGTCCCTACCGCCCCCTTGGGGGCGTTGAGAGCTTTCAAGGGGGCGGTGAACTCAATTTTGAAATTTGGGGGCGTTGGACGGGCTCAAAGGGGCGGTGAGGTCGTTATTCAAATTTTCCAAAATCACGAAAAAACGAAGATTTTAAATAACAACGAGCAAGTTCGATACAAAGCAATAAAATTACGTTACAGAATTCAACACAAGGTTCAAGACTAAAATATCTGTATTTTCATAGAGCTGCAAGAAAATTCCAGTTCCTCAATCATTTTTCTATGAAAATGTATCTTAAAGATTTTTTTTAAACTGTCACAGATTTTGTATACGCTCTACATTTTGATCTTGTTTTGTAGATTATTTTCATTTATACTAAAAAGATTATTCTTAGATGGCAATGCCTAATAATCTGTTAAATGTGTCGTCTCAAAAAATCCGCTTAGCAGAAAAAACCTTCAAAAAGATTTGTATTAACAGGCGTCATCTGTGAATTAGTGATAGATAGTTTTTGGAAAGAAAATATGAAGTTCTCAGTTGGCCTTTGGTCGAGTACGGTTGTTTTTTCGTGCTTGAAAGGGAAGGAATGAGAAATGGCTGTCGGTGTTATCTGATGACAAATTTAACGATTGTGATTCTCAGACGTATTTTCCGATATAAAAATGTGCTTAGTGCTCGATTGTTGGTGAAGTCAGAAAAAATTGTTTAAAAAGACATAGTGATTTGTAGAATTTGGAAAAACAGCAAAGCAGTGGCGCAGCCCAATTTTTAGGCCACAGCAAGAGAAAATGAGAAAAGTCCACAATGGACGGAAAACCTACTATACTTTTTAATGGACTTTGGTGAGATCGATTCTTTTTATATATTTAATGCTTTTACTTATTTTATCAGTCCTATTTGCCAAGTAGAAATTCCTATATAAATATCCCTTCCCTTTCCTATCTGAATACAGCATCCTGGGTCGTATGAGTTCGCTGCACCTGAAAAGTTTATTTTGCTGGGGATGAGCTGGACATTGACTTGTCGCGGTGTGCAATAAGTTTAAGTAAGTGTCCAAGAAACTTAACATAGAATAGAGTTTTTACTGGATGTTTGAAGCAATATGAGGCCCTTAGATCCAAAAGGGTATGAGTGTATAAATGCTTATTTCGAGAAAACACGCTTTTAAGTTGTTATCTTTGCTCATTTTTCATATTTTTTTCAAAAATTTGCATTTTTCTTTCAAACGTTATAGTATGTAAATAAACTTTTAAAAACCTTAAAAATCACGAAATATAGTTTGAAATATGAAGAATTGTTTAACATTATCAAATCAAAATCGACCATTTGTACACTTATACTACCCTCTACTCCTCTGGCTCTGAGGGCGTCGTATAAATTTGAATGAATAATAACAAGGTGGGCGTTGAGCTCGAAAATTCGGCAAAAGGGGGCGGTAAGTGAAAAAAGTTTGAAAACCAATGTTTTAGATCTTTGATGACTGTTGGACAAATGAACGTTAAAGATAACTTAAAACTTATTTTGAATCTAATGATCAACCTTCTTTCAATAAAGGAATCAAATCTTGCCTTGATATATTAGTTTCAGAAATGCAACGCTTCAAAAATTTAAAATATACCATTTCACGATTGAAATTTGAATAGATCAGGTAACATCTATTTTTGACATTATTTCAAGAGTCTTTGAGCGTTTATTGAAGACTACAAACCAAAAGTTGGGTTCACCCCGCAGGCACCAGTTTAATTGAACTGCCCTGAATGTCAAACTCGGTTACCTGAATAGATACTAAGTTGCGGTCTTCGACAAAGTTGTTCAGCAAAAAAAAATCCTTTAGAGAATTAATAAATTGGCACAAAAATGAATAGATGGTTCGGTTCCATGAAAAAAAAAAATCATGTTCGTTTCTCTGAACAAAATGCTTAATTTTTCCATACAAAACTAAAAGTTGAAACTTACTCGAGTGAACGTTATTCTAAAATACTGTCAAAAATTAATAAATTAGTTTTGAGACCTAAGGGTTTGAGAAATTCGAAAATGATTCCAAATCAACTCAATATAATGCAATATGTCATATGACTTCTGCAACATTACACTGAGTCGATTTGGGGTCATTTTTGAATTTCTCAAACCCTGGGGTTTAAAAAGCTTTGTTTGGTCAACAACTCATCCGTGATTTTTGCAGAAATTTTAAGTAACGTTTACATGAGTAAATTTGAACTTCTAGGTTTGTATGGGAAAATTGAATATTTTGTACTGAAAAATTAACATAATTTTTGTTTCTTCTGTGGAACCGAGCCTGCTTACGTTTTTTTGTGCCAATTTATAAATTCTCTGAAGGAAATTTTCCGCTAAACCATTTTGTCGAAGACCTTAACTTTGTATCTTATTAGGCAAAAAAGTTATTAGCTGTTTAACAAGGGTATGTCTTTTGGCATTGATAAATTTTGAATTCGATTGACATCGCTGTTGGATGCCTAGCGAGATATTGCAAGACTACTTTTCATGCAATTCTTCTCCATGCTCCAGCAGTGATGTCAATTGAATTTATTGTTTATCATTGCGAAAAGACATACCCCTGTTAAACAGCTAATATCTTTTTTGCCTAAAAAGATAAGAAGTTACAATCTTCAACAAAGTTGTTCAGCGGAAAATTTCCTTTAGGAAATTTATAAATTGGCACAAAAACCTTCAGCCGACCCAGCATAGAGAAAACAAAAATTATGGTGATTTTTCAGTACAAAATATTCATTTTTTCCATACAAACCTAAAAGTTCAAATTTACTTATTTAAACGTTACTTAAAAATTCTGCAAAAAATCATGGATGAGTTTCGGACCAAAAGAAGCTTTTTAGACCCCAGAGTTCGAGAAATTCAAAAATGACCCCAAATCGACTCAGTTTACTCTGCTACATGGCCAAACAAAATTTTCATGTTTTTCAGGGGGTAATCCCAAACTTATGACCAGCAGTGTAGATCTACAAATCTTTCTTATTCACTTGTTAAGTGTTTCGTCACGAAAAGTAAACCAAGTACAGTTGCAATCATGTCCCCAGAAAATTCAACTGGGACCTAACTAAACACATTCTAAATTAAATGATCCTTTTCCGTGCTGCTGGAGAGGTGTTTTCCAACTTTCCACTCGAAGAACCGAAACGCAAAAACGAAGCTTAACCATTTTACAACACACCAAAGGTTTGCTTACATTTTCTACAGTTGCCAGCGTTATCTTGTAGGAAGATATATAACACGACAATGTAGCCAACCGAGGGAGTCTTATCACGGTAGGATACGTTGATCCCATTTACGATGCAAAATCTCTTACCTGCATGCTGCACGTATGCAAATATTGTAAATTTAGTTCGCTTCAAATATATACACACTCTCATGTACATCAGTGACGTGGTTATGAAACAAAAACTGTAGGTGTATAAATTAAATGCAGCCAACCAATTTACATTCAAATTTTTGTAGCAAGGCAAATAAGTTTTGCTATTAGTCTATAAAAATAAAAAAATAAAACAATAACTATTCTAAGAAAATGACGAACGAAACGAAAGGTTGAATCAACGACCTTTAGCTTATTCTTTCGATCATACACCTTATTTATTAAACAGTTCCCATTGCGTAGAATGCAGTCCATTCAATAATCATCGATTCTTATCAGTCTGGAATCGAGCTTATACAAACACGAAAAGCTTCTGTTGATAAAAACCATTATTGCATAATTTACCCAAACGAAATGAGATTTTTACAACATTAATCTATGGCTTTTGGCGTGATGCGTAAATTCCATGCGGCACTCGTTTAGGCGCCACGTCTCCCCAATAGTGGAACAGTTCCAGATTAAATCTGCCCTAATCCGAGCGTTCACAGCCGGAGCCAGATAGTGGCGGAAACTGTCGAAAAATTGCGCATCTTCAATTCGGGAGAATCCTTCGCGTTTCGCACTGGAGCGCGTCTATTTACTTCCTTATCAGCAACCTAGGGTGTACGTACCATTTTCCACAAAACTGCCAATTAAGATGTTCAGCGTGTCTAGTCATATTGTGAATGTGACTACAAATTGTTCGATCTTTCTATACATATATCACTTTTGGATGGTTTGTGTACTCTGATTGAGACATAAGAGATGTGCAAAAAATGCAATGAATGAAGTGATAAGAAACGTTTGTACCAAAATAGCGTTATTATTAGTCTCCACATTGACAAAAATAATATTCCCAATCTGCAATAAATCATAAAATTTGTATGTTTTTTCACTAACGTTGTGACTTGATAAGGGGTTTGCTTTACCAATTTTTTGTTATTTTCGGGTGGTCCAAAGGTTGAGAGTGTTTTGGTTTTGTTCTGTTTTTATTTTGTTTTTCGCTGATATGGTTGAACACTTCGTCTGGAAAGTTCTATGGTGTAATCTTCTCGGTACCACTGGGACATTTGAAGCCGGAACATGAGAATTTCAATGTCAATGCAATGCGTTTTATGATATTCCCTGGCTGGACAGTTGGACTCTTTAAAGTAAATCGCCTTTTCCAAAGCAATATTGATAATTTATTGTAATTTTGAATTTTCCATTTTATTCTGTAATATTTTTAAATAGGTACTTAAGAAGTTAGCTAATTTTTTCCAAACTTCCAGCTACGATATTCCATCGCATAACTTCATAAAATCGAAACTAAAGATCCTCATTGTTATGGATTCTGTCGCTTTTTCGATGTTCATCTGGGTTCCAGTTAAGGTACATTTTGCAGATCTCGTCCACATCTTTTGTGGCGTGGAACTAAATTGCTGGTGTTATTAAAAATAATAGAAAATCTGGTTGCAATTAGAGATTCGAGAACGTAAGTGGAGATGTACCACCAGCAATGTAGTTCTCTGTTTGACAACCAGTTGCCAGGACGTCAAGCGCGGACTCCGATTAACTCAGAATGTTATAACATGATCGCCGAATGTTTTGGAGACATCATGATGAGAAAAAATAGCAGTGATAAATAATCACTTTGCAGAGTACTTAAGGCATTGCACTAATCATGCCACACCAGTTACCCATTCTGAGGATCAAATCCGAGAAATCTCGTTCTTCACTTTCCTTCTGTTTGTTTCAATCCGGAAAATGAAGAAAATCACAAACAGTTCTTTGAGAAAATTTTATACAAAATAAAATCCGATACTGCAATTCAAACCACAAAATTAGTGGAATTTGATCCAATGGTTGTCGATATTATGCACGTGGGTTTTCGAAATTCCCTTATTTGCATTTTTCAAATTTCCTTGCTGCGTTAATTTCTGCTTTCTTAGAGACCCTAACAACACCCACAAATCCGACTCTACTCCAATCCGGGGCCAAAAATCCTAGGGTTGCCAGCCAAGGGGGATAAAGAAGACCGGACAACGGTCGGAGTAGACTGACCCCATCGACGGGGGGTGCGCCCGACCCCACGGTTTGAAGCTACAAAGATCAGGCAACATCTTCTGCGTAGCGGATGCCGTGGGTTCGCCGCGTTCGTGCGTATGATGCTCCACCTTCGAGGAGTATCCGAGTTGGGCGGTTTCCAACGACAGAAGCTGCGGGGATAAGACTATACCTTCTTCGCAGTGGAAAATGTTGGGAAAGGGTTATTCCACGATCGGGGAATAAATACCAACGGGTAGAGTGGCTCTCGACGCCGGGTGAGCCATTCGAATCGGAGAAGGATGACGTCTTCGTCGGGAACCATCCGAGTCGTTGCGTTAAGTCCCGCGCGTGTGCCGTGACAGGCGCGAGTCTAGGATAAGCTGATCTCGATCTGGCACACGACGGGCAAGGTGGAGAATCTCGAATCCTGAAGATAAGAGGTTGGGCTTCGAGTCGTTAGAGGAGAGAGAGGTCAGGTCTCGAACCTCCAGGCGGAGTGGTTTGTGTGGTCAACCCCGAGTCTTTATGATAAGGGGTCAGGTCTCGAGTCATAAGAGGAGGGATCAGGCCCTAAATCAACCAGAGTAGGAGCACAAGTGGCCACCTCGAGTCATTACGAGGAGAGGTCAGATCTCAAGTCGATAGAGGAGAGATCGGGCCTTGAATCGTGCAGAGGAGAGGTAAACCTCGAGTCGATGCGAGGAGGGGTCGGATCTCGAGTCGTTAGAGGAGAGATCAGGCCTCAAGTCGCGAAAAGGAGAGGTTTGTGTGGAAATCTCGAGTCATTGCGAGGAGATGTCGGTTCTCAAGTCGTTAGAGGAGAGTTCAGGCGTCGAGTCGTAAGGATGAGAGGTTTTGCTGAAAGTGATCTCGTTAATGAGTATTGCCTTGGAGCGCACTAGCGCGAAGACCTCCCTCTATTGAAGTATAGTGTGCTAAACAGTTCGAGGTGGGAACCAGGTCTGCGGAACCAGGTGGAGTTTAGGGAGTAGGGGGTATACACGGAGTATATCATGAGTCTTCCCATTGTACCCATGGACCCAACGTAACAAACTGGAGGGACGCGGTGGCTCGCCGTGCCTTGGAATACAATCAGTCTACCGGGATTTACCACCAGTAGTGGTTACCAACTAAAAAAAAACTGTACTCCAATAATGAACTTCCTTAGAAGTGGAATTATCGGTATAAGATTCTATGCCAGACCGGCATTACCAGGCTTTCTAATAACAGGCATTGTCCTCTCATTGTGTCAGCCAGCAAGGATATTGTCAAATGATGTACCGAGTTCTGTGTGTGTATGTAAATCGGTATTAGAAAAAAAAAACATTCTTTGACGGGCGATGATGACGATGCTGCTTCTCGTTCAGTGGTGATACTGCTGCGGTTCCTTCGCTCCTGGTTGAGCGGAGTTTAATTTCGACGATGCGATGGTCCTTCCCCATATTGGTGGTCACTTCCGGATTTCCCTCTCGGGCGCAACATAAGACCCCCTCGTAGAACGGAGGTCCGGGATACTGGGTTCGACCTCGAACCGGAACGTAAAGGAACCACGCGGCCGGTTTCAGATGTGGGCAGGCTGATGTTTCGGTACTTTGGTAACCGAGCTTAGGTTAGCGGGTTGCTCGGCTTCGGCGTCTTGCCGAAGAAATCTGGATGTGTGTTCACGGCGTGTTTTGAAGCTGCTGCGATCGAATAAATGTGCCTTACGGCAACGGGGTTAGCACTGACACGGGCATGGTATAACGCACGTCTTTACCTGGCCTAATTTTGATAAGCACGCACTCTGACCTATCATTAATTGGTGTAGCCTAAAGCGATAGGCTACACACAAAAAAAGAATATTAATTTTCAGCTTTAAAATCCAATCACTATCATGTACCTTTTCTGAAGGAAAGGTAAACTCGATACGCGGTCAAAAAGGCGCACTTCCACGCACATTCACTACCCAGATCAAAGTGATATGTGGAGTGCAGCCTCAGATCAGGGCAAGTGATCTCGGTCGTTGACCTAAGACGGAAATACGTTTTTCCCGAGCGATCTTTAGAAAAACTTTGGGATTCTGGTTACTTAAGATCGTCGCTCGCTCATTGGCTGGATTCTGGATCTTGCCCTCTCAATCCAAACCTTATGAAACATTAGAAGGAAACGGCTTAAGGTGAATAAGCCACGGATATCAATCTTCGAACATAAGTTCAATAAAGACATCGAATCGAGTAGTTCCAATAGACTACATGAAGGCGCCAAACCGATACCTTGAATCGGTTTGAGGAGTTCTAAATTTTTAAATGGTGCAACTGCTACACAATGCAGTGTTGTTTTTTTTTGGTGATCAACGGTGGTAGAAAGACTATGACAATCAACTGTCGCTAACCGACTCAGATGGTGCACTGGGTAAGCTTTCGGACTAGCAAGTTGCAGTTGCAGTGAGTTAGATTCTCACTATTTATTTTTTTTTTGGATAAATTACCCAATCAGATAAAAATTCCATAAAATGTTTTTTTTTTGTTTTGAATGTCACGACTTCAAGTCGACGCAGTATATAAATAATAACAATAAGGTTAAAAAGATGATGAATGTGAGCTGAGAAGTTTTGCGCCAATTCTAAAAGATTTACAAAATAATATTCATCTTTATAGACACGTTTTTTGCCGTTAAAATCGCAGTTAAGTTTTACATTAATTGTATAACATATTTCCGATAACTAGCAGCACGAGAACATAGAGAACAGCTTACTTACTTTACTTAATGATCCCGCGCCGATCCTCCGGTGCATAGGGCCGTGGTAAAAGACCTCCACTGTTGACGATCCGGAGCCAGCGTCTTCACCTGGTCCCAGTCAAGATTCTCGTCGACAGTTCGGATTTCAGCGGCTAGGCTTCGCCGCCACGAGTTTCTGGGCCTGCCTCTTCTTCGATGACCTTCTGGATTCCAATCTAGCGCCTCTCTGCAAATCTCGTTTTCATCTTTTCGCAGCGTGTGCCCAATCCATCTCCACTTACGTTCCCGGATCTCGATTTCTAGCGCCCTTTGATGACACCGGCGATGTAGTTCCTCATTCGAGATCCAGTTGCCAGGCCACCAAGCGCGGATGATATTCCGCAGGCAGCGGTTTACAAATACTTGCAGTTTTCGTGTCGTCACCGCATATGTGCACCAAGTTTCGCACCCGTACAGCAATACGGATTTGACGTTTGAGTTGAAGATTCGGATTTTTGTTCGAAGAGAGATCTGGCGTGACCGCCAGATGTTTCGGAGGCTCGCAAACGCAAATCGGGCCTTTCTGATCCGGGTTTCGATGTCTTTCTTGGTACCACCATCAGGCGTAATCTGGCTACCAAGATACTGGAAGCACTCCACTGTCTCAACCTGTTGTCCAGCTACCACGAAATTGGAACGATTTTCTGTATTGATTTCCATCGACTTGATCTTTCCGACATTGATTTTGAGACCTCCTGCCTTGGAACTTTCGGTGAGGTCGTCGAGTTTGCTCTGCATATCCGGTTGCGTTTGGGCGAGCAAAACAATATCGTCAGCCAAGTCAAGGTCGTTCAGATGCTCCATTGTTGAAGGATTCCACGGCAATCCTCGGTTTGGTGCACAGTTGATCGATCCAGTCAGAATCTCATCCATTACGATTAGAAAAAGTAGCGGTGATAAAATACACCCTTGTCTCACTCCAGCAGTTACCGGGATTGGTTCGGACAAGACACCGTCGTGCAAGACCTTGTACGAAAATGCCTCTTATTGTGCTTCGATGAGATGGACTAGTTTCTCTGGGACCCCTCGTCGCCTTAGAGCCGCCCAGATGTTTTCATGGTTCAGTCGGTCGAATGCTTTTTCGAAATCAACGAACACCAGCAGAAGAGAGTCCTGGAATTCGTTGATTTGTTCCACACATGATCGTCCGGATCGGAATCCAGCTTGTTGCCGTCGGAGTGTAGCGTCGATTTTCTCCTGGATCCTGTTCAGGATCACTTTGCAGAGTACTTTGAGGGTTGTACAGATCAACGTTATGCCTCGCCAGTTACCGCACTCTGTCAGGTCTCCTTTCTTCGGGACCTTTACGAGGATACCCTGCATCCAGTCGGCCGGGAATGTTGCAGTATCCCAGATGTCAGCGAAAAGACGGTGCAACAGTTGTGCTGACAGGGCAGGGTCGGCTTTCAGCATTTCAGCAGTGATGCAATCGATTCCAGGTGCTTTGTTGGATTTCATGTTTTTGATTGCCGCTTCTAGAGAACAACAATCGAGGTTAACCTCAATAGAACGATCATACGATCAAGGTACCAGTTTAACAAGCGTTTCTGGGCACTAATCACTTTAGGTGAAAGTCGAGTGGCGGAGTTAAGCTATAAGGAGCAGTAAATGTAAGCAATTTCATATCTAGTTTTAAAACTATTCTGAATAATTGTAAATTTTACAGAAATATTTTAAATACATCCTACGTATTGAAAATATGGGAATCATTTGCTTCCCGAAACTCCACAAAGATAGTTATGGTCTTCGCCGCTGCGTTTATTTCAGACATCCTGAATGCTCTTTCTCGACTTTCAGCTAATGCCTATATGGCCAAATTGATCTTCTGTTCTGCCATCTCCGAGATACCCAAATGTGCGATGAAGGAAGATCGATCGGCTGATTGTGTTGTAGCCACAATACTATTAAACAGCTTCTGTTCTTGCTATTTGTTTAGGACGGTACGGTCATAGCCCAGAATCCGGAGCCAAGTTTTGCGTTTCTTCAGTTGTTTGTAGAATTGCTCTCTCTCCCGTTTCTCTGTGCTGAATCTGGCGTAGAGGATAGCCTTCAAGTCTTCTAGGCCGACAGTCATGAGATCGAATCCCGGTCACGGCATACATAAATAGTACAATTTCTGTGGATTTGTGGTGTTAGCATTTGTAAGATGCCATCATATCCTCGAAAGATGTACGCTAAGAATTAAGTGAAAGAATCTCTTCGAGGAAACATCAAGTTTCATTGAGATCCTGTATGTGTTTGTGTTCGTTTTTTCAAAAATCAACGTTCTAAAAAATCGTCCAAAGTTCGAGTCTATCAATGAAACATATATAATGAACGAAAATATTTCTTCCTTTACAACACAATGGAAGCTCAAAGTACAACTATTGCCCTTATTTTGCAACATTGATAACAAATAACGATCAAAACAACAGTACACCTAACAATTTTTGCACGTTTACTACATTTCCAAGGAAGCTTCACCAAATCCTGCCTCAATCAGTTGGTTGAGTTGATAAGAACAGATTGTACAGTAGGTACCTTCATTTTTCTCACCCTAGAATTGAGCTCTCCTCACGCTGCTGTCGTTCTTCTCAAATCCTCCGGTTCTGCTAGCTATTAGTACTGCCTGATCGTACCGGTCCCGTTCAAACGTGGCACAGCGCCCGAGGGGATCGCATCGTTCCGTTTCCATTCCATTCGAATAATCTACTATCAGTTTTCCTCCTTGGAGGCTTACATTACAAGTGAATAATTCTGTGCTACTAACTGACTGTGATAGGCAGATAAGAAGCTGTTAAGCTTTCGGAAAGTTAAAAACGTTTAGTGTTGTGGAAAATAGTTTGGAACTATTGTTGAAAAGGACATTCGATATCGATAACGGTTGCCAGCAGGGATTACTCAAATGGGACTTCGTTTTCTGCTTTTTTCGAGTACCAACAATTGCAACGATGGAGCAGCCAAGGCCGGTCGCCGGAAGAAAGTAAATATCGGATTTGACTACCCACCTGCCTAGTCATTTATTTACCGGCTTCAACACCTACAGCTGGATTTTTCTGTCTCATTTGCGTATAATATAAATTCGTTAAGCTGCCTGTGCCTGTCTGACTGCAGCAAGTGGGGGCGGTGATTTGAGTTGAGCTGGGAACTTGACCTTAGATGGACAATCGAAATTTTCTCTGTGCATCCCATTGCGGGGTTAGTCATTCTGCGTTCGTAGCCATAAAAGTGCATTGTGAAAAGATTTGTCGACAAAGTCTTTGAGACATCCAAAAGTGTGCAAACTTGTTCTGTTGCTGGATATTAATTATATGTTAGCGAAAGTCGATACAATGATTAAAGAAATTTAACTTGATATGAAAAGTGGGAGACATCAATGTTTTTGAACGTTTGTTGACAAATAATCATTTCCTAACCCTTCCCGGGTCTTTATTATTTTTTCCTAAACCTCTAAAACCAATGGATGATCAAAAAAAATCTGAATTTTAAACGGAAAATAGCACGAAATTTAGGTTTAAAATAAAAATAAAAAAATTGTAAAATTAACATTTCTATTCAAAATAACTATACTTCTCCTAAGAAGTCGGTAAAAATTACTGGTTGGTCGATTTTTTTCTATTAATTAACCGAAAACGGATATTATTTGCAAATGTATAAAAACTTGCAGTGTTCATTAGAGACGCAAAAGCTTCTAGATTAGTATGACGTTTTCTCATATCCACCAATGTCAAAACTTTCAGTTTTACAGAGTGCATTGTTTTTCATCAAATTATTTCTAAAGTCTTTTGATCTCGTGTATTTTATTTGAAATGTGGGTTGTTGAAAGATGAATAAAGATTTCAAACAAATTTCAGATATACGCAGGACCTGTGTACCAATATGAGAACCATATACATGCAAGTCCGTGCGAACGGGTGGAGGGAGTTTTAGGGGTTTAACCCCATTCTCCATGAAGATTTTTTCCAAGTAAAATCTAAAGTTCAAGAAATCAATTTGCCATAGTAATTGAAAATGATCTCAAAAGATATTAATGATATGTGTTAACAAACATGTCGGAAAATTTGCTGCGGAATTCAGTCATTTATCACTCCAGGTTTAAACATATCATTTTAGGACACTACACGGCGTTCTAAAATTGAAATTTATTTTTAATTGAGACCCTCAGGATCAAAATCATCAATTTTGATTGAAGTATACCTAACGATTCTTCATGTTTCAATGTACATCTGGTGCATAACTTAGAATTTTTATAACACTTTTTTGATTAAAATAAAACTCCTCGAATTCGAAAAAAAAAAATGAAAAATCGAGCACCTTCACAACTTTGAAGTGCGTTTTCCCGAAACTATCATTTAGGCACTTGCACCCCTCTGTTCCCAAGCACCTCAATTGTAAACTTCGAACAAACCCTTTTGTATTGAAACTCAATTCTTGACACTCGAAATGCCCTCCTCATCTTCAGAATAGGTTATCTATAAGAAATGTAACTCAAGTGTAAAAAGTTCAGAATTTGAAACCAACCATTTTAACTAAAAAAATAATTCATCAAATCCTTATTTAACACATCATCAAACTGGTAGCCATGCGACAGGTGATCACTTCTTACGATAGTCAACAGAATAAGTAAAAAAATACAAAACCTTATATTCATTACTTTATTACCAATCGTTTATGTCATTACAAATTTTAAGAATAATTCCTCAGAAAAACCAATTTCAACCTCAATTTTATATTGTGTTTTTTGATTTTATAAATGCTCAACTCCACACTCAACAGGGTTTTGATAAATTTCAAAAGGCCACAAATTCTACAGTTTTATTGGTGCAACGAATTTAAGAGCTAATTTTAATTATTTTGGTGCCCTGAGTTATTTTTTTTCTATAAGCTTTTGTTTTATAAATAACTTTGGAAACGAGGTAAAATGATTTTTAAAATTTCAGGACTTTGAATTCTGGTTTTATTCGAAACCTTAATTCGCGTACGTTTTTTGGTGTTTCAGAAATATGGGTTTCATATATTTCTGAAACACCAGAAAACGTATACGAATTAAGATTTGTAAAATAGACTGCTTAAAATTCATTTTCAAACAAATTACTAATTCAGATCGACCAATATTATTTTAAATAATTTGCTCACCGGAAAAGCATTTATTTGAAACTTTCATTTTGATTCATTTTTAATCGTATCAGTAAAATTTATTATTTTTTTCAAGTTTGTGTGATGGTCATAAGTAAGAAAATGGTTTAAGAAATCAATGTCCTTATTTGTTGTGCATTTTGGGTATTGTTATTATTTCTAGATTAATTTGAATTTCGAAGGGGCCTTGGAACGGTCCTGCATACATACATACATACAATCGAGATTTTGAACAAATCTATTCGATTTAGTGTGTAGTGTCAAATTGATAATGTACACTAGACTGAGTCGATTTGGGGTCATTTTTGAATTTCTCAAACCCTGGGGTCTTAAAAGCTTCGTTTTGGTCCAAAACTCATCCATGATTTTTTGCAGAATTTTTAAGACACGTTTACATGAGTAAATTTGAACTTTTAGGTTTGTATGGGAAAACTGAATATTTTGTACTGAAAAATCAACATCATTTTTGTTTCTTCCGAGCCTGCTAATGGGTTTTGTGCCAGTTTATAAATTTCTTACAGGAAATTTTCCGCTAAACAACTTTGTCGAGTATCATAACTTCATATCTTTTCAGACAAAAAAGTTATTAGCTCTTTAACAGGTGTATGTCTTTTAGGATTGATAAACCATGAATTCAATTGACACCACTGCTTTTGCCCCACGAAGTATGGCATGAAAAGTGGTCTTGCAATACTTCGCTAGGCACCCAGCAGTGGTGTTAATTGAATTTCTCGTTTATCAATGCCAAAAGATATACACCTGTTAAAGAGCTAATAACTTTTTTGTGTAAAAAGATACGAAGTTATGATAGTCGACAAAGTTGTTCAGCGGAAAATTTCCTGTAAGAAATTTATAAATTGGCACAAAACCC
>NC_073693.1:366373550-366504550 GCF_029784155.1 Uranotaenia lowii
TCATTATTCCTTGAACGCGGTACTCTATCGTATAAATATTGCTGACAGCAATTTGTGTGGCTGTGGCCAAGGTTTGGTCATTTCAATAATTTCCGGCTTACTTGATCGAAACCAACAGTCATCGTTTTGAATCGTGTTTATCCTTTGAGATGTGTTTTGTTGAACAATGTCCGGTCAAGAGACCTGTGTAAGTACTTAACTCGTACTTACTTAGGTTCAACATGTTTTTAGAGAGTCGTGCGCTTGGTTCAATTAATCTTTTTGCCTGAGTTGCTCCCTCTGCAGTTTTTCAGTTGGAAACAATAGTGGTGCTTTCCCAGTTCTTGAGCTCCATAGTCAAGGCACTTCTCGATACTCCGCAGAAAGGTTCAGGTCCAATCAACAGTCCCTGAGAACCTTCCCTAGCTGGTTTGCTTCTTCGTTCCCTAGGATACCGCAGTGGCCTGGTACCCAGAATAAAGATACTCTGTTCCTTATGGCCGGTTTCTTAGTGCAACAATACACTCCCATACAAGTTTGGAGTAACATGTGAACGAACTTGCAACGTGCATGAAAAGCAGCCTGGCTGTCAGAGAACATGCGATACTTGTGTACCTGTATCTCTTTTTCAAACAGGCTAAAGTGCATTCTAGGATTTCTTGAATTTCAGGTTGGATTACTGTTGACCAGTTTCCCATAGGAATTGAGATCCTGAGTCTAGATCCGAACACCCCTGCTCCAGTTCTATTATCCATTTTTGACCCATCAGTGAAGAATAGGATAGATCTGGGAGGAACCGCAGGTACATCTGACTCCCACACGTCCCTATCATTGACAGTTACATTGTATGGTATGTCTAGGTTTAGCTCCATCCGGTCATCATTTTCCACAATAAGTGAGTTTAATTTAAATTTGTTTAGGATTTTGAAGTGTCTTGTAAGATCTCCCTCAAGAGAGTTTTGTGTTTGGAAAGTCTCAGGGCACTACGTTCTACCTCTAACCCAAGGAATTGATGTAAAGGCAGAATAATTAGTAGTGCATTTAAAACCTCATTCGGTGTGCTTCGCTTGGCGCCAGTTATAGATAGCATTGCAAGTCTTTGGAGCTTCGCTAGTTTTTTTCTGGGCCGTAACTTGCATAGTTTTGGTCCACCATACTAAGGAGGCATAAGAGATTTTGAGTCTTATAATAGCTGAAAATATCCAGTAGATAATTTTCGGCTTTAGTTAGTCCCCATTTTTTTCTTACTTCTTTAAGGCAGACCCATAGAGCTGTTGTAGCCTTAGCGATTACATGCTCTATCTGTGGGTTCCATGATAGTTTTGAGTCTAGTACTATGCCTAAGTTCTTCACTTGTGACTTCCCCATCTAATATGTTAGAGGTTTTAGTGTAATTTTTTGTCTCATAGTAAAGGCAATCACAGTAATTTGGAAGGGTTAATGTTCAGTCCCTCTTCCCTGCACCAAAATAGTGCGTAGTTGAGTGCAGTTTGCATCCTATTAGACAACACAATTTCATGTTTTCCTCGAACTATAATAACTACGTCGTCTGAAAAGCCAATAACTTCGAATCCCATGGATACAAGTTTGTTTATGAGGTCGTCCACTATCAAGGACCACAATAACGGTGATAGAACCGGAACGTTGAGCGAATTTGAACCCGAACTTTAGCGCATTTGATCGATCGAAATGAGGTTAATAAAAATCATAGATTTCGTTTCTAGAAGGGAACATTTGGACATAAAAATTTAGTTTATGGAAAAAAATGCTGAAGAGCATTCTCTGCGATCTGATCGAATCCCGAACAACTTATATCTATTCTGATCCTAAATCTACCGTATCTCATGCATATCAATGCATGGTTCCAGTCAGCTTGAACATAAATTAAACTCTAAACTAGCTTTCAATTCTCCTCGTTTCCCACATCACCCTCTATCTGATTCGACCAAGCATACGAATGAAAACCAGACAACCATATTTATGGCTGAATTAGCACGTATTTTTATCGATGTTGACGCATACTTCTCTACTAATTGACGGACAATTACACTTGTAATACAGACCCCGTTCGATTTTGGCAACACGCCGGAACATTTTGTGTTGCCACAATCGAATGTTGCCAAAATCGAACGGTTTTTTTCTCAACTTCTTTTTTTTACTTATTACTACAAAAAAAACTATTACTATTGCCATTAACGTAATTTTTAGTTGATGTCCGGTCATTTGTTGTCATTTTTTTTCATTTTTTTTTCACGTATAATGTATAATGTTAGTTTTTTTGTCATATTTGCTATTTTAATCATTCTTTATTATTTTTAGTCATTATTTGTATTTTTAGCATTTTGTTTGTATTTGTTTTTTTTTAAATTTTATGAAATTTTCAACTATTTATCATTTTTGAATGACAATGGAATGATTTTCTACATATCCAACGTATCATTTGGCCATTTTTTATTTAATTTATATCCTCGAATTTTAACTGTTTTAAAAAAAGTTTTTTTTTCGTTTTTTGAAAAATGGTGGGAAATTGTGGGCCACGCCCCAAATCCAAAATGACTAAATAACATGCAAAGTTTGTGTGTTAACCCACAACTGGAATTTCCTAATTCATTTTGTAATTTTCAAGCAATTTCAGGCGAGGAAATAAAAAGAGAGTTGTGTATGATCCGATAATTTCGAAAACTTGGCTCGCGAACGTTTTGGCCAAATTCGTCTCTATCGCGGTGAATAACATTGTCCGAATATTTTTCATAATTCTTCATTTACCATAAGAGAACTTAAAAGACAGGAAAAATGTATATAAAGTTATGAATGTGGGTAAAAATACAAAACATAGGTGGCCCAAGATAGCCAACAGTATGTGGCTCATGATTCTCAAAAGGCTATGATGTGTAAACAAGTTAACAAAATGTAGAAATATGTGCTTACCCAAAGCGACTACAATGATAGTTGAATTGAGATTTTTATTTTTACACACATCCGAGATATTCAGAGTGGCCCACGTTTCCTCATGGCCAATGTTACCCCACTCTCCCTTTGTAATGTTTTTTTTTTTAATTTTAGTTTTGTTTGCAAAAATAGGAAAAAAAATATGTGCTGTGGATATGTAATTCATACACTGCAGAACAAATACGAAACATCGTGGTTTTCCGCCTTAATGTTACACTTAGAAGAATAACGCGGATTTTATTCAAGATTCAGATTTAAGATTCAAATTGAATACTCTGATTTAGGATTCAGAGTTAAGATTCAAATTGAATACTCTGATTTAGGATTCAGATTATAGATTGCTGTTCCAAATTCAGATTCAAGTTTCGAATGCAATATTCAGATTTAGATTCAAGATTCGGAATCCATATTCAGATTCAAGGTTCAGGATTAAATTTTCAGTTTTAACATAAAGATTCAAGGTTCTTATTGAATATTGGGATATAAAATTGATATTTAAGATCGAGATCGGAGATTCAGATTAACAACTAAAATTCAAAATTTAAATTTGAATTTAAGGTTAGGTTCAAAATTCAGGAATGAAACTCTTAGAATATGCATCTAAACCAACCATTCAAAATAAGAAACTTTAAAACTTGCATGTATTGAACATTTGAATAAGCCGCGTTCAAAACCAATCTGAAAAAAAATATTCAAACGGGTCAAATAGGGTTCAACAGTCTTATTTCTGATACAGAAAAATTGACCCCAAACCAAGCACATTTTGGCTAGTTAATCAAATTTTACTTTGCATTCGATCAAAGTGCATGCGATCGCATTATTTGACTCCGTGGAATGCAAAACAAGCCCTCATTTAGTTTAAAATGATATTCAAACAACAACAAAAAAGTGGTAGCAGCTATTTTGTTACCAAATATGGTCGAAAACAGAAGCGAGCAAATAAGTGTATGAAATAAAAATAAATAAATAATTCTCCATCAGTTTGGTGCTTGGTGAGCTAATTTTTATGGTTTGTTGCCAAGCTGTCGAAATGAGGAATTCCTTCGCCATTTGATGATTTAAGTTGGAGATAGCAGACATTTGAAGCTCTGTTGATCGCCTGTTAAACGAGCTTAATTGCTCAAGAAATGAGTGAAAAGAGAAACTTTCAGGAATGTTTTTGATGTCTGAATGGGTCTCCCATTAATTACAACTTTATACTTTAAATGTATAGTGGTATGTTTTGCTTTTCGATTGTTGTGCGAAATCAAGAGAGACAGCTCGTTTATTGAATCTTTAAACAACTTTTTAAGCGTATATGCGATAAAAAAGGTAGTAAATTTCATAAATAAAGTAATAAATAAATAAGCAATAGAAACAAATCATGTTTTCACTTACCTTTAAATTATGGATGTTTTCCGTTGGGTGTTAAAATTTATTAAGCGGAATTATTGTTATTCCTACTGGCTTTGATATTCTGGTATCCGAGTCTTCAGAAAATACTCTCGGAATTGATTGTTTTCACTCGTTTCCAAAAAAAACCCCTATCACTTTTTATTCGAGACCAGCGGAATCAATTTGCGTTATATTTCAAACTCTGCTGCAAGAATTTCTCGTAACAGATGACCGCCCACGAGTTTCGCCTAGTTTTACAATACAACACTCTCCCACACTCGTTTTTCTTCGACCCTTTTTCTATTCCCCTTCTTTCTCTCAGTGATGGAGACAAAGGGTCAGTTGGATGGTTATATCTAGGGCCAGACGGCCAAGATTACGCCAAACCAGGGCAATGAAGCTTATCGTTGTATTATACTTTTGGAATTGTTTTCTTTCACTCTACACTTGACGATGACATTACTTTGGAATAAACCCACCCAAAACCCACGAGAAACGAAAAAATTCACCATACACCACTAACACTCTTACAAAAGGATGTTTCTTCTTGCGCCTCCAAATTGGCTCCTGTCAAAATCGATTTTCTCAATGACTCAACACTTTTGGGGATAATGATTATTTATCTCCCGTAAACCGGGTATTGGTCATTTATTGGCAAATACGCCGTTATCATTGCCCTGCCTCAAATTACAACACCTTTCAAACGACCCCTGAAGTTATGGAATGCCGATTTTGGTCCTCCTGGATGGTTCAAGAAAAATTGTCTCTTCACGCTCCATAGAGATGTCATTCTTTATGTAACGACAATCATGGTTCAGCGTTTTTCGGGTGTTCTTCGATCCGATTCCGTTGGGAGAGCACAAACGTCAAAATTCGAACGCCGGGGCAACCCTCACGTACGATTTTACAAACCACCCCCACAAATACACACGCACACCAAGCCAGAAAAACTTCGCGTCGTAGGACAGCACAGCTGCTTCCTGGCCTGCCTCGCCGGATCGTTGACACCGGGATTCCAACCAACGCCACTTGTGCTACTACTGCTGCTGGGAATCTGTGTCTACTTTCTTCAGCCGAAAATACAAGACTCACTCACGACGGCTATACATATGACGGTATACTGCAATTGAAATGGAAGAGAAACGGAAAATCATCATTAGTTTACTACCAATTGACCCACTTTTGGGTGCTAGGATTTGTCTTGTCCAATTCGGGAGCTTTCTTCGCCTTGAGAACGGTGAAAAAATGGGATAAGAAAAAAATAAGCTGGCACAATATCATTCCGAGAAGTATAATTTGTTTGTGCTTTTCAGCAAATAAAGTCATCAATCTTAATCTAAGCTGTTCGATTCCTTAACTTCTATACATAGACAAATGGTCAGTCAATCATTGGATGTTCAGTGAAGCACTGAGTGCAATACATAAAATCTTTATTTTTTAGCAGTTATATTAATTTAATGTTCTTATGTTTTTTGAGTTTTTGTAATTTTTTTTCTCACGCAAGCCATAACATGCATAAGGTCATGCAAAATGTGTACTTTCTGTATAAAGGTAACAATTCAAAGTACAATTAAAAACATTACTTACGCTTTGTACGGGCAGTTTGATAAAACTCAGATGATGGATTCTTCCACGTTCTTTCAATTGATAGAAGAAACCATTTTTATTGTCGATTTAACTATAACTATATAGTTAATTTTGTTATATAGCTTATGAAATGCGCAGCAAATTTGTTAGGGTTAGTATTTATACATTTATCAATACTTACACAATCGTTTGCTAAAATTATTGAATGAGTACATCAACCTTATATTTGAGACATAAAAAATCAGCTGATTTCCCAAGTTGTCAAAAGATGCATAAAATAGGCACTTAGGAACCAAGGCCGTGCAAACGCGGGAGGGGAGGGGGGTTTAGGGGTTTTAACCCCCCCCCCCTCCCCCCTCCCATGAAGATTTTTTCCAAGTAATTATTTTTTTAGTTTTCCGTAGTAACAGGAAATTATTTGATCTCAAAATGTTTTTGAAAATAACTGTTAACAAATATGTCAGAAAATTGACTTGCCTCCGGCGGAATTTAATAATACATCATATCCTATATCACTCTTAGACTAAGATATTTCATTTTAGTACACAATATGCGTTCACAAATTGAAACAAATTTTTAATTTTATTAATTAAGATTAATCACCGTGATTTTTGTTTTGAAATTAATTTATACGGCCTTATCGGTGAATGTTATATTCTCATAGTGAGAACATTTCAAGAATTGAAAATTGTAGATGGATAGAAGAAGATTAGAAGAAAATTACAGGTGTTGAAAATGAGCGGATAGAAATTTGGAAGAAGCATTTTCACTACATGCTTAACTTTTGTTCAAGCACGGATCAACTATTTTGAAATGTTAAAGTCGGACAGGGTTGAGTCTAACACAACACAATAGTTGGTTTTGCGTGGTTCAACAGTCAACAGAATTAGCGAAAAAAGGTTAAATCTAGTATCCATTAGTTCATTTTTTATCACTTTAATTATAAAAAATGCTTCTATGTCATTACAAGATTTATGCTGTAAGGAAATATTCTTTTAAAAAATCAATTCAATTTTGTTTTGTGTTCCTTATCCTTCTAAATTATCAATTCCACATGTGAAAGAGTTTTGAAAACACATGGCCACAAAAGTATAATTCTTCCGAGGTGCACTTTAAGAGATATTTTTTTATTAGTTTCGACGCCTTGTATTCAAATTCAAATTACTAGTATTTATCCATCAGCTTTTGTTTTTTAAATAACTTTTGAAAATAGGTTGACATCATTTAAAAAATTACTGCACTTTTCTGACAAAACTTTTTAACGTTACAAAAAATTTAAAATATAGATTTTTAACAATGATAAACTATTGAGAAACCCGCTAGAAATTTTGACTTCTGCGAAAAAAGAACATTAACGAATTTTTTAAGTAATTTTAAAGCAAAGTGAATTTTGGATATTATTAAATCAGAAGTCAAATAGATTTTCAGTCTTCAACTAATTTGTTAAATAAAATAAAACTTAATAAATTCAGTAATGTCAGAAATACTTGTAATGATATCTTTCGAATTTCTAAAAATTGTGGAATTCAACTCATTAAATCAATTTTTCCTCTGAAGTTTGATAAAAAAAAATGGTTTGACAGAATGGAGAAAAAAAACTTCAAAATCAGTTTTTGTCTTTCATGTTGTGTTGTTGGTTCATCAGTTATTAATGATTGATTTCATTCAGATCTTATTAATTTTTAAACAAAAAATAAATATCACCAAATCTAGATTTGGAAAACAAAATCTGACAAAAGCTTCTAGTTTAGGAAGCTAAAATCTTTTATATCATAATCAATAAAACATAGGCACATAAAATTCTGTTAATTTTTATAATTAAGACTTTAGAAGATAAGACGGGCTAGAAGCAACCATGAGACAAAAAAGTAGGGGAAAATAGCTACTTTCAAATGAAATTAGGGCAAAATAAGTGACCACATCGTAAAAAATTTCATAAATAGGGACAACAAATTTAAACCAATAGATTGAATGAGAAATTTGTTAATTTAAAAACACTTTTTTAGAAAGATTTATGAGTTCCTGGCAACAACAAAAAAATAAGTTTATCTCATGGTACTACAAAGCACGCATCAGACTGAGTCAATTTTGAGTCTTTTTTGTTTCTAAGGACCTGAGGCCTAAATGATTTCGTTTTGGTTTAAAGTGAGTAAATCTTAACTTTTAGGTTTGTATGAAAAAAAAATAAAATTTTGTTTTGAAAAACAAATATGATCTTTCTGTTTACTATGGAGAGCACTTTATCGTTTTAGTGTCAATTTATGATTTTTTTTTCTGATGAAGAACTTTGTCGTAGAGTATCATTTAGTTACAAATTAGAAGAACGTGGATGCATTTTGAGGCAAAAAAAAAAAATTTTAGACCTTAAAACGCTTCAGAAATAAGTTGTCTAACCAGCCCACATACGGTCTTGAACTTTTTTACATTTTTAACTATATTCAGTACTGTTAAACATCTCAAACAATTTTAATGCATCAAAAATACAATTGGCAGTTATAAAACCTTAAAAAGAACAGTGTTAGAAAAATTATTTCATTTCTTAAACTTTTCAAATGATACTAAACGAACTATTTTTTTTTTGTATAAGTTTCTAAGAAAGAGGTAAAAAAAGTTGTTATCATCGAAAAAAAAAATCTCAACGAATTCATTATTCATACAGCAGAGGGTTAAAAAAAGACTCAAATTCGCCTTGCATGTTTTAAAGGACATAGGGGAAGTATGAATTTTCTGAAATAAATTTTCACGAGGAAATGTTTTATAAATTCTATAGCATGAATTTTTCACCAAAAAAGAAATCTCTTTATCATTTTTAGAAAAATATTTAAAAAACCAACTAGGTTCTCAAGTGAAGAAAATATTATAATTTTTGAGCACCGGAAAATAAGTTCTTATGATTGTTAAATCACCTTGATCTACTTTTTTTCAGGAATTTTCATCTTATTGGACCCTTGATCTACAAAATAGGCACTGCAACATGATGTACACATTGTTTTTCGATTTTCACCATCATTAAATTTTTGATTTTTCGCTATAATCAATTTCGAAACCCTTTTTTACTTTATCTTGTTGACTCGGAGCGAATAGAACGCCATTGATCGGGGCACGATGAGCATTTTCTACCGTAGAATCTAGCAGCGAATTCAACTCGATGATGTCAACTAAATTATAGAGCTAAACTCCACTTAAGGGGGGGGTAGGGTCTAACGGGTATAAAAAAACACCATTTTCACGATTTTTTTCTAGAGCTACCGTTCAAACAAATGTATTCAAATTTTTTGAATTATACAAAGCATTGTTAAAAGAACATTTAGTAATTTTTTCGTAGAAAAATATTGAAAAATGAGCCGGTGGCGGAGCATTTTCGAGGATGTCTTTTAGAAAACAGGATTTGCGGTGGACACTGTATCTCAGCACAGAATCATCTGAATTCAAAAAATCAGAGCAAAATATTTTTAATAGATGTTTTTCTGGACCCCAACGTTTTTATTTAACTTAAAAATATTTTTATGAAATTTTTGTGGCTGTTTGAAGTAAAAACTACGATTTTTCACTTAAAAATCCGCCATTTTTCACCTATAAAATCTCCCCAAAGTAAAAAAATCAAAAAAGAAAAACGTTGGGGTCTGGTATTTCATATGTAGAAAATATGTTCCAAATTTGAAAAGAATCGGATAAGTAGTTTTCAAATGACGATGTCCACGGACTTTGAAAATGTGCTATCGAGAAAAACGCGTTTGAAGTTTCTGCTCTTGCTTTCTTGCAGTATTAAATAGGAGGAGATAAAGGCCTATAATTTCTACAGTTTTGCTTCAATTGACTTGAAAATTTGACACAACATTCTTGAAATGTTTTACAATAAGAAAATAAAAAAATAAAAAAATCGATTTTTTGAAAGTGTTAGACCCTACCCCCCCCTTAAAAATAATTTATTGTAAGTTGTACAATCTATCAAAACTCTCCTCTAACTAATAAATTGAAT
Source organism: Uranotaenia lowii (assembly GCF_029784155.1). Taxonomy (NCBI): domain Eukaryota; kingdom Metazoa; phylum Arthropoda; class Insecta; order Diptera; family Culicidae; genus Uranotaenia; species Uranotaenia lowii. The sequence continues at coordinate 366,383,419 of NC_073693.1, forward strand.
CTTTTTAGTTTGAGCTACTACTGCTCTACTGCTACTGCTACAATCAAAGATGCTTCAAGGTTTGCCCACTAATCGTGGAGTTAATCGCACGAGTTCATAATAGTGTTTAACTCTTTCAAGATTGTGGAAAATATTGAAGAACTTAAGAAAATTTACTTTTAAGATGCTCCTAGAAGAAAAGGTCTTCCAGCTTTCGCAGGAAGTCTAGAATTAAAAATCTAATTTTTTTTGCCCCTGTAGTTAGGCACCACCATCAACATTCCTTCAAATTTAAGTGTTGGTGATAAAGAAAGGGATTTTGCAAAAACCAAAAAAATATCGGCACAAATAGTGAAAAACTTTACACTAATTTTTCTTCCAAATGATGGAAGCTGAAATGACCAAATTTTTAAGTTTGGGCAGTTTCTAAGTAGGTAGGTACAGGAGTTTCTCAATAAACAAGCAACTCTCACTAAATTCACCCCACTAAGGGGAGAACTAAAATCAATGTTTGAAAAGTGATTTTGAAAACCCTTTCAACTTTCTTTTTTCGTTGATTGAGTTTGGTTCAGGGCAACAAAATACACCATCTAAACTAAATTGGGGGCAAAAAGAACATCATTTAACAGAAATATTACGGAAATAGTCCTAAAATTGTTCCGATTCATCCCATTTTACGGTATTCAAAATGACTCAAAAAATTAATGATGGTGAATATTATAGATACATTATAGATCAAGATGATTCAAAGATCATAAAGCTTATTTCCCGGTGCTTGAAAATTATAATATTTTCGTCATTTGAGAACCTAAATATTTTGTTTAAATATTTCTATAAAGACTAAGGAGATTTCTTTTTTGGTGAAAAATTAATTCTATAGAAAGTACGAAACTAAACCTCATGAAAATTTATTTCAGAAGTTGCGTACTCTTCTAGAAAAGAGAAGTGCTTACTATGCCCCGGGTGATCATTAGGTTCTTATCTACCCTATTAGTTTAAAATCTAAATTCTGCACTTGAATTTAGAATTCGAACTTTGGATCTGTTTCCTTTTCTGAAACAAACAGACAAAAAACGATTTCAAATCAGCATTTTCATTGCTAGCCAAGAATGGAATTTGTTTCAGACTCTCAGTTATGAATCTATAATTTTAATTCTGGTGTTTTGGGTTTGGATCTGAATTTAATAATTCTAATTAAACTTCTATCCAACTTGCGAATTTGAATGAAATTGTGATTGAAATGGAAACCTAATTCTGAGTTCTTAATCACCATTTCGAAGCTTAATAATGTTTTAATTCAGCATAAGAACTGGGATTCTTAAGAATTGAGTTTGAGAACTTTGAATAAATATCAAACAAAAACTCAGGATTGTTACTAATTTTTTTTTATAAATGGATTTTTTTTTAAATATTGAAATGGCATGTAAATTTCGAAAATCATAAATCAAATTGTTAATGAAATGCCAAACCAAATTTGAACAATTTCAAAACATTTTTTCATTTCTATTAATGATGATTCGAATCGAAAATCAAGAATTTCAATCTGGAAATCGAATCCGAAACCGAACACAGAAATACAATTAAGACTTTGGTAATATGAAACCAGAACCTCTGGAATGAGTATAGTCTCATGTAAAATCTCATGTTCGGAAACGAATTTCTATCAACAAGCAAGAAAATTTTGAATAACTGAAGCAGAATTCTGAACCGGGGATTAAATAGTTTTCAAGGTTTTGGCATTATCACTGAGTTTAGATTGTTACTCCTGAACGACCTTAATCAATGGTTAAAAATTTATTAAGAATTTGAAATTTTGAGTGTAGAGTAGAATATCTCGCTTGCTTTTCTGGACCCTCAATGGGGGGTGGGGGGTTTTGGAAGTTGAATAATTACTGTTCTTTGACCACATTTGCCCAGATATTGCCAAGTTTCTGGGTTGAAAATTTGGAAATTAAATTCCCAGATTTAGCCAGGCAAAATAGCCGAGATTTATTCGGCCCAGATACGTTGTGACACCTTAAGAAAACTTTTCCACTTGTAAGATAAAAAGTTACGATCTTCAATCCTGTTTAGCGCAAAATTTCCTTTGAACTTTAAAGTTTAAGGAATTTATAAGTTGGCACAAAATCCTCAAATAGACTTGGTTCCACAGATGAAACAAAAATTATGTTGATTTTTATTTATTTATTTATTTATTTAGTGTTTGTGTTTGAAGTGCGCGTAAAAACACGCTCTCAAACCACTGGGCTCGCTATACATGGGAATTCTCTTTCTGAGTTTCTCATGTATAGTTAGCTAGTGTAGAGCAAAGGCGGGAGCAATTCATGGGAGCTTTTTTCATCAACATGCCCTCTAGCCTAAAATTTCAACACCTATCAAGCATTCTCCTATTGACGCACTAATGCCTGTCTATCCAACTTTCTTTCAAATTTCTAATAAATAAATTCTCTCTAGTTTTCATTCCGCCGCACATGCCATTAAAATTATAATCATACAAATTACGGCGATTAAAATCATATGACTAACATTTATTTATTTAGGATATACACTGCCGGCCAAAAGTTTGGGATCACCCACTAAAAAACATGCAAATTTTGATCGTTCATATCTCAACCGTCTTAGGACATATTGCAAATCTTCTGAACTCATTTGAAAGATAATGAGCAATAGCTATTTCGGAGTTATTTTGCCCATAAATAATGTTTTAGTTTTGCACCTAAAACTTAACCTAAAGTTAGAGCATTTTCGGAAAAACGCACTCAATATTCAAAGCCGATCATCTCGCGATAGGGTGGACCAAATTTCAAAATTTGAGTTGCATTAGAATCCTTATTCTATTATTATTATTTATTTTATTATTATTTACATAGTATTCCGTCTCACGACATAACTTGACGAACATAATTCCTAAAATTCACTCGGTTCATAGCAACCGTTCTCCAATTTCTCGGGCACCCCACGTTCGCCAGATCACGCTCCACTTGGTCTAACCACCTCGCTCGTTGCGCCCCCGCTCGTCTTGTTCCTACCGGATTCGTAGCGAACACCTGTTTTGCAGGACAGTCGTCCGGCATTCTCGCAACATGTCCAGCCCAGCGTATCCGGCCAGCTTTCACCACCTTCTGGATACTGGGTTCGCCGTAGAGTCGCGCGAGCTCGTGGTTCATCCTTCGCCTCCACACTCCGTTCTCCTGTACGCCGCCAAAGATGGTTCTTAACACTCGTCGCTCGAATACTCCGAGTGTACGCAGGTCCTCCTCGAGCAATATCCATGTCTCGTGCCCGTAGAGAACAACCGGTCTAATAAGCGTCATATACAGGTTACACTTCGTACGAGGGCAAAGTCTTCTCGACCGCAGTTGCTTGTGGAGTCCATAGTAGGCACGACTTCCGCTGATAATTCGCCTCCGGATCTCACGGCTGGTGTCATTGTCTGCGGTCACCAGTGAGCCGAGATAGACAAAGTCTTCGACTAGCTCCAGCTCGTCGCCGTCGATCATGACCTTGTTATTACTAGACAAGCGGGTTCGGTCGGTCTCGGATCCGCAGGCCAGCATGTACTTCGTCTTGGACGTATTAATCATCAACCCAATCCTTCCTGCTTCGCGTTTCAGTTTGCGGTAGATCTCCTCCACCGCCGCAGATGATCTGCCGACTATATCAATGTCATCGGCAAAGCAGATAAGTTGACTGGATCTGTTGAAAATCGTGCCCCGCATTTCGCCCACCGCTCGTCGAATAACACCTTCTAGCGCCACGTTGAACATCATGCAGGATAGACCATCACCTTGTCGAAGCCCCCTGCGCGATTCGAATGAACTCGACAATTCACCCGAAATCCGCACACAGCACTGCGTTCCATCCATCGTCGCCTTGATCAGTCTGATTAGCTTCCCGGAAAAGCCGTTCTCGTCCATGATTTTCCATAGCTCGTTACGGTCGATAGTGTCGTATGCGGCTTTGAAGTCGATGAATAGATGATGCGTAGGGACTTGGTGTTCACGGCATTTTTGGAGGATTTGCCGTAATGTAAATATCTGGTCCGTCGTAGACCGTCCCTCCATGAAGCCGGCCTGATGACTTCCCACGAATCTGTTTGCTTGTGGCGTGAGGCGGCGGAGTAGGATTCGGGACAACACTTTGTAGGCGGCATTGAGGACAGTGATCGCTCGGTAGTTCTCACAGTCCAATTTGTCGCCCTTCTTGTAGATGGGGCATATTACCCCCTCCTTCCACTCCTCCGGTAGCTGTTCTATGTCCCAGATCCGGACTATCAACCGGTGTAGGCAATCGGCCAACCTGTCCGGGCCCATTTTGAGGAGTTCAGCTGCGATGCCATCCTTCCCAGCCGACTTGTTTCTATTCAGCTGGCGAATGGCTTCCTTAACTTCACTCATCGTTGGGAGTGGCTCCTCTTCGTCGTTGGCTACGCCGGCGATGTACCTTCCCCCACCGTCTTGATCTCCTGCATGTGCGCCGTTCAGGTGTTCATCGAAGTGCTGCTTCCACCTTTTCATCACCTCACGATTGTCCGTCAGGATACCCCCGTCCTTATCCCGGCACATTTCGGCTTGCGGCACGAAGCCTTTGCGGGATGCGTTGAGTTTCTGATAGAACTTTCGTGTTTCTTGGGAACGATGCAGCTGCTCCTGCTCCAATCCTTATTCTATACTTCTCAAAACACTTTCAAAAAATTTTGTGCAAAAATTTAAGAATGTACTTTTAATTAATAAAATAGACACTTAAGTTATCGTCCAAAAGTTTGGGATCACCTCTAGTATGGTGTATCGACCAAAAGTTTGGGATCATTTTTTCAAAAACATGCAAATTTATCTCATTCATATCTTTCTCATCTAACATCGTATTGCAGATCTGAAGGGTGCATTTGAAAGCTTAGGAATTGTTGTTTTTTCAAAAATTCATTGAAAAATTATATTTTAAATCTATAACCATAAAAATTCACAATCATAAGTGTGAATTTTCAAAAAACAATTAATTTCAAGTAAATTGTTTATGGTTATCACTTTAAAATATAATTTTTGTATGAATTTATGGAAAACAACAATTCCTAAGCTTTCAAATGCACCCTTCAGATCTGCAATACGATGTTAGATGAGAAAGATATGAATGAGATAAATTTGCATGTTTTTGGCCAATACACCATACTGAGGGGTGATCCCAAACTTTTGGACGATAACCTAAGTGTCTACTTTATTAATTAAAAGTACATTCTTAAATTTTTGCACCAAATTTTTTGATTGTATTTTGAGAAGTATAGAATAAGAATTCTAATGCAACTCAAATTTTGAAATTTGGTCCACCCTATCGCGAGATGATCGGCTTTGAATATTGAGTGCGTTTTTTTTTAAAATGCTCTAACTTTAGGTTAAGTTCTAAGTGCAAAACTAAAACATTATTTATGGGCAAAATAACTCCGAAATAGCTATTGCTCATTATCTTTCAAATGAGTTCAGAAGATTTGCAATATGTCCTAAGACGGTTGAGATATGAACGATCAAAATTTGCATGTGCATTTGTGATCCCAAACTTTTGGCCGGCAGTGTATGTATAGGCCAAGCCTGTCATCCGAACTACTTAAAAATTATCTTACATAGAGTTGATTTCTTAAATATAGCACATAGAGCTTCTTGATTGTCGAGATGCTTAAATTGAGATCTATTACACTGTTAATATTATTCACCTCCCTCATAAAACGGAAAGCTGGTTCGTTGCGGCTGTAATTCTTCCTGCGATGGTCAAGTGCATAACGTCCGAACAAAACTGCTTAAAATTTATTTCCAAGCAAATATCAAATTTGGAATAAGGAACCTCTATTTGAACCATTTATCAATGACTTCCGGAAAAAAAGTATTTATTTGAATCTTTGATTCGGATTCATATTGAATCGTTACAGTAAAATTACTCAACGAACCTTATATAAAAAAATTATTAAAATAAGTGTGAGTGGGTTACAAAAAATGTATTTACAGCTTGAAGAACTCTGCATTTTTCACAATAACTAACAAGATTTACTGGAAAAAGTAAGTAAAAAAATATTTCTGGCTCATTTTCGTTAACTCACAAATCTCTTTATTGGTTTTTCTATTTTTGTTCTGTTCATTTTACACTCAGACCGTAAATCAGCTGAACCAGGAAAAAGTAGGGGAAAGTGGAGTATTATGGGCCACTTTATTTCTTTGTTTCATAACATTATTATTATGAAAGAAAAATAATAACGGAAAGGTTTTCTACATTTTTAAAGTATCATTAGGCATTTTATTTATTTTTGAATTACAATAACTACTCGAGTTTTGACTGTTTTAAAAAAAGTAAGATTTTTTTTATTCAAAAAACTGTGACCATCGAAATATCTTCATACATTTTTTTAATTTGACGGTTCCTAGGTTCATGCGAAGCTCTAGAAAGGCTCCGTGTTTCTAGGTTTACCCAAAGCTAGGGACAATCCAATTGTCAGGGCTGCGTTGCGAAGCGTATGGAACTACATAGTTTTAGTTCTAACGTGCAGCGTGAGGAGGCTTTATGTCATTTATTAAATTCTTTAGTTCAATATTAATTTAGTTTCCACCAATGAGGTTATTATTAGCCAATTGCTTTCCGGTTTTATTTATTTAGTCATTCAAGTCATTAAGATATGGAAGAGATAAATGCTTTACCTTTTGTTCTATGCAAAACGATTATTTTGCCAAACTACCATTATGCCAAACCACTAATGTGCCAAACGATTTTTATGTCGAACGGCATTGAGCCAAATGACAGTATACAATCATTGAACGCGAAGCAGTTAAAAAAAAGTTTAACCATAAACAAGTTAACTTGTTTAAAAATTAAAGGTTTTGGTCGCAAAAACTTATAATAGGTACTATGAAATAAAAAGAAAAAAGTTGATTTTTTTAATTTGCAAAATTTAAGATTAAAATATAAAACAAACTTTTCTAACCATCATTGAGATACATTACATCTAGTCGTTCTACTGGCGCTAGCTACTAGTGCCACCCAGAAGATTAAAGCCTCAACGAAAAGTCCTCCTGTTTCGAAAACAATAAACGGAATAAAATGACAACCGAAGGCGCCTTTCTTAGCCAAACCGATCTCCAATCAGCAACAGTCGGTCAGGCGATTCCAAAGTCTGAATGGTTAATGGTTTCAAGCTTTTCTCGCTCGGGTATGGGTTGACTGACGGCACCATACTCGTCGATAGTGTGCGCCTTGCTTGTCCTCTTGTTTTGCACAGGTATAGTTTGTTGGCTCAGTTAGTAGTATTTTTTTCATTGGATGGCAGCGAACCAAACCTCAACTGTATGGAGGATTTTGTGGCAGGACTGTGTTGTAGACGTTTTCAAAATCGCGTACATACATTCTGCCAACAGAACTTGCATTCTACGTGTACTTGTGAGGAGTACCGATCAGCTAGACGTGGTTCTTTGACCATCGGCAGTGCTGTTAAGGTCGAATGTTTTTATTGAATATTCTTGGTATTCATTTTGGATTTCGCTTTCTTACGATTCGCTCGATTTCATTTGTTGGTTTCGTTGTCTTCCACAAGAACTAGTTTGATATAAATGCGCCACACAAGGGTTCCGAGTACAGAAAAGATGCCACACAAAATAAAACCCCTAATTTGAAGGTTTAGATAATTTGCTTTTTTCTTTTGTTTTTTTTTTTTGGAACCGGGGGGTGGAAGCTCCTAGATTGCGAATCTTTGTTTTACGATGAAGGGGTTTTTCTTTCTAGTGCGACTCTCCAGTAGAGGTACTGAAGCTCATTTCTGCCCGGCCGACGATGTTCTTCATGCACCAGTAACTTTGAGCGTTTGTGGAATGAAAAGAAGCTCTTGCTAGCGCAAAAAATGTGCACTATTTTCTGCCATTTCCAATTTATAAGCCAGCTCGACCTACGATTGATTGTTCATAAAATTGTGCTGCAATGGGAAAATCTAGAGCTAATGAATGTGGGGAAATCGATCCATTTTGGAATCTACTCACATTTTCTCACGAATCACGATCACCGGAGCTGGACTCAATATTTAAGCAATTGAAGCTGACCAACTTTAATCAGAAACTTATCAATTTAGGAGAAAAAATGCTCGCTGTTAAGCATTAAATTTTGTGTTCTCGAAATTTTTCTGCAAAGTTTCTGTAAGCTGTTATGCGACATGTATAAGGTTCGATAAACAATGCACTTTAAATGCGTATTATTTTTTCATAATTAGGTAATCATGATATAAGAGCCAATGAATATCAAAATAATATTTACCAATAAGTTCGAAATTATCCAGCCAAAATCGAGCCTATTATTTTGCCTGTTCAATTTTTTCATCAAAGATGGAAGAAGGCAAACGAACAAGCAGGAAGAAAACAGAGCAAGATAAATTGGGCACCAACTTGATTACAATCCTTGTTTTCACTCACTTTCAGCGTAGGATCGACCTCGAAAACATCGGCAATCGATGCACCAGATCACGATTTGCACTTTTTCGAATCCGCGGATCGCGTAAAACGCAATTTTCCACCGAAAATGAACAAATTTTCACCAGAACGCAAGCGAAAAGCTACGCGACGAACGACGGACAGTGAAAAACGCAATGTAGGTAATTTACTGCTGCTGCTGGCTGATGGCTGGCTGCGATGGTAAAAGAAGAAAAAGACAAACACAGCTTTACAAAACCAAACGCGCCTACACAACTACACGGACGCCATTGATTGATGTGCTGCTTCATTCTAGCCAGCGAAGGTCCCGTTGTAGGATGGAACGAATGAAAAGGCACGAAACGATTTGCAGTTGTGTGGGTCTAGTAACGCTTGTAACGTATCCGTTATCACCAATACAAATGCACATGGGTTCCTGTAAAAATGAAAACAAAGTACTGTTGCCAGATCAACGAACGGTTGCGCGACAGAGAAAGGATAATATGTTTGAGTTACTCGAATGAAACAGCTGATGACAGAGTGACAGAGCAAAAATTTGATCGTAATATGCCACTGAAGACGTTGACTACTCAAATTTGAAAATTATTAACTCAATCATTCATAATGCTAATTCAGTTAAATTACGTAAAATAAGGAATTTCTAAAAAACAACATTTAAAAATTTTGTAACAAATGTGATTTCTTTAACAAAATTTCAGAAAGTTACCAGTTTCAGACTCTAAAGATTGGAAAGTGAATAGAGTTGTTTTTGACATTTCTCACGCACACTTGCTGAGCGTGTACAGATGAGACGAGACAATTAACCTCAAAAACTCTCGGTACAAAAAACGAGCAGCCGGTCGACACACATGGTCGTTTTTTGAGGTTAATTGTCCCAAAACTGAACAGTCTTGGTGAATCAACCAGCATAATTTCACGAACACTACCAGCGGCAAATAGGACTATTGAATGATGAAAGAATTTAAATTTTAAATTAAAAATTTCTCACTTCAAATTCAACTCAAGATAAGGTATTTTTTATTTTCAGTAAAGCAGGGGTGCACACAAAGCTTTACACTGAAAAATATTAAATTGTTGAAAAACATAAAAATGACAAAAATGACAAAAATGACAAGAATGACAAAAATGACAAAAATGACAAAAATGACAAAAATGACAAAAATGATAAAAATGACAAAAATGACAAAAATGACAAAAATGACAAAAATGACAAAAATGACAAAAATGACAAAAATGACAAAAATGACAAAAATGACAAAAATGACAAAAATGACAAAAATGACAAAAATGACAAAAATGACAAAAATGACAAAAATGACAAAAATGACAAAAATGACAAAAATGACAAAAATGACAAAAATGACAAAAATGACAAAAATGACAAAAATGACAAAAATGACAAAAATGACAAAAATGACAAAAATGACAAAAATGACAAAAATGACAAAAATGACAAAAATGACAAAAATGACAAAAATGACAAAAATGACAAAAATGACAAAAATGACAAAAATGACAAAAATGACAAAAATGACAAAAATGACAAAAATGACAAAAATGACAAAAATGACAAAAATGACAGAAATGACAAAAATGACAAAAATGACAAAAATGACAAAAATGACAAAAATGACAAAAATGACAAAAATGACAAAAATGACAAAAATGACAAAAATGACAAAAATGATAAAAATGACAAAAATGACAAAAATGACAAAAATGACAAAAATGACAAAAATGACAAAAATGACAAAAATGACAAAAATGACAAAAATGACAAAAATGACAAAAATGACAGAAATGACAAAAATGACAAAAATGACAAAAATGACAGAAATGACAAAAATGACAAAAATGACAAAAATGACAAAAATGACAAAAATGACAAAAATGACAAAAATGACAAAAATGACAAAAATGACAAAAATGACAAAAATGACAAAAATGACAAAAATGACAAAAATGACAAAAATGACAAAAATGACAAAAATGACAAAAATGACAAAAATGACAAAAATGACAAAAATGACAAAAATGACAAAAATGACAAAAATGACAAAAATGACAAAAATGACAAAAATGACAAAAATGACAAAAATGACAAAAATGACAAAAATGACAAAAATGACAAAAATGACAAAAATGACTTAAATGACAAAAATGACAAAAATGACAAAAATGACAAAAATGACAAAAATGACAAAAATGACAAAAATGACAAAAATGACAAAAATGACAAAAATGACAAAAATGACAAAAATGACAAAAATGACAAAAATGACAAAAATGACAAAAATGACAAAAATGACAAAAATGACAAAAATGACAAAAATGACAAAAATGACAAAAATGACAAAAATGACAAAAATGACAAAAATGACAAAAATGACAAAAATGACAAAAATGACAAAAATGACAAAAATGACAAAAATGACAAAAATGACAAAAATGACAAAAATGACAAAAATGACAAAAATGACAAAAATGACAAAAATGACAAAAATGACAAAAATGACAAAAATGACAAAAATGACAAAAATGACAAAAATGACAAAAATGACAAAAATGACAAAAATGACAAAAATGACAAAAATGACAAAAATGACAAAAATGACAAAAATGACAAAAATGACAAAAATGACAAAAATGACAGAAATGACAAAAATGACAAAAATGACAAAAATGACAGAAATGACAAAAATGACAAAAATTACAAAAATGACAAAAATGACAAAAATGACAAAAATGACAAAAATGACAAAAATGACAAAAATGACAAAAATGACAAAAATGACAAAAATGACAAAAATGACAAAAATGACAAAAATGACAAAAATGACAAAAATGACAAAAATGACAAAAATGACAAAAATGACAAAGATGACAAAAATGGCCAAAATGACAAAAATGCCAAAAGAGACAAAAACGACAAAAATGACAAAAAATGAAAAAAAATTACATAAACGCCAAAAACTTTAAAAATTACAATTGTAAAATCTGATGGATATCGACAAAAATCTGAAAATCATGACAATTTATTTTTTTTTGTTCAAGGTTTGTCCTTGAATTGATTGATGAGGGAATTTTTGAAAATTCTGAGTTTTTTTTTATATATATACATACCTTTATATACCTTTTTAGTGTATCTTGAATGAAATGAGATTCATCATTCAGTGTTCCGACCCGCAATTTTTGTTCCCAAATTGTTAAATTATTTTTCAAATCGATGCTGACAAAACATATTTTTAACTTTATTTTAAAAGCAAGTGAGTATTATTTTTCAAGTGTGTAATATTTTGTTTTCGTTTACGGATGTCGGTTTCGACATTTTGAAAAATTGTTCCGCCCGTGTTAATTTGTAAACAAAAGTTCCTCTTGCTGACCGCGGAATCGTTTCTGCTTTCCAGTATTAACTCGGAGCTGAATAATCAAATTTAGCTTTTAATTTTGTAGTAAAACAGTGTAGATAACTGCCAACTACTGACCAATCCATGGCCATGACGGAGAAGGATCTCTATCGGGACACTCCGGTGCGATATCTGGGTAAGTAAGAGTGTAGGCAAAGAATTTTCAAACCGTGAACAGACAAGTTGTTACATCACCGTTAGAGAACGATTTGCGGTTTTTCCAGTATGATTCTTAAGATATACCCACTAATTTTATTTTCTAAATTACAGGCTACGCCAATGAAATCGGTGAAGCATTCCGGCCGGTGATAAAAAAGATATTCGTCCATGCCAGTTATGCCGTGGCTATAAGCTATGTCCTGGCCGATACGGCCGACAAGTCTCGGAAACAGTATAACGTAAGTTACTGTTTTTAAATGCTTTTTTTTTTTTGAATTCTTGTATTCTATGAAATCTTTTTTGTTAACAGAAACCGGAAATACTCGGGGGAGGCCTTCGTGGAGCGGCCATTGCCAGTGGGGATACACTGATTTGGCAAATGTTCGCCTCGGTCATCATACCCGGTTTCACAATCAATCGGTGAGTATATTTTTGTTTCCATTTAAACTATAACGCTGAAAAGAATTTTTAATTTTTCCCAAAGAATTTGTTGGGTGTCCAAGAAAGTTCTTGCTGCTAACAAGGTAAAGGGTCCCCTGGGCAAATGGGCCCCGACCTTCCTCGGATTGCTGGCCATTCCGTTCATCATTCATCCCATCGATCACGGGGTGGACTTTGTGATGGATGAATCCTACAGGAAGTTCGTTAAATAACGAAGATTTGAGCAATCGTATTACAGAAGTTTCCATGGCAGAAAATTTGTTTCGCCAAGCACACCCATTTCTCAACAATAGTTTTAGCAAACCAATAATGGACATGGTTATTTTTTTCTCGAACTACGTAATAATGACATACTCTCAGCGATATAAGCTTAGTTCAATTTCACTTTTAGTCGGTAATGGTCGTTCTTTTACTCCAGCACAATAGGAAACATTCACGCACTTGAAACTACAAAACTATTAAATAAACTAAGATTTCGAAAAAGGAACCGCTGTGATACAGATCGATTTACGGTTTAAGCTTGTTATATTGTCAATTTAAGACAGGGCCAAAGGATACATCTCGTGGTGCTCAACAAAAAAACGGAAAACAATAAACTTACTTCCACGTTGATATGTTAAGCTTTGTTTAGCTTTCGTCTGGCTGTAGATTTTCTCGAAAATTCCATATTTAAACTTAAGAACATCATTCTACAATCTACTCGTAAAAGGGGAAAGTGGACACTTTTTTCGGCTCTTGCAACCGGAAGGCATTTTCGACCCATTTAGTCGCGATGGCCACCCGGCTGGTTATGAAAAGTTTCAGCTCGCTTGGCCAATCTCTGGTCGTGGTTGTTCCGTCTGTCTGGCTTTTGTACCTGGCCTGCGGTAGAGTTCCGTTTGTATCCTTTTGCGGCATCTGAAACAACAAACGAAAACATAGCTACATATTTCGAACGCCGTTACCCAAAACTCATTCCCATTTGTTAGAAAACGTGTAACGAAATCCTACAACATGATTATAGAATACGTGGAAATCTCGCTCGTGATCCCGTGGAATGACGGGGGCCGCTGCAGCCTGCGATTTTCGTTCCCTTCGTTTGGCAAAATATGGGCGCAGCGTCAAGAAGTAAAGAACCTCCGCAACCGAGATGATTGAAAATCCCAAGAACAGTCCCAGGAGACCACCAATATTGGACAGAAAATCGGTGAATCCGAAAAGTTCTCCCTTCGAGAAACTTCTGAAGTAGGTATCCTTGAAAAAGATGTAAACTAAGGCAACGTTATGCCTTTTCATGAGAAAAGAAAAATAACGATCATCAGTCAGTTCCTCACAATACCCCAAAATTACGATACCTCGCATAAGAATCATTCTGAGTCAGCAGTTCTTCACGAACCTGAAACTTTCCGACGCATAAATCGGCCGTCGATATGTCCATGGCATAGCTTATTTCGAAGCAACCGGGCAGACAGGTACACATCAGGCTCGTATTCGAGGTAAAAGCAATCGACGTCCGGATCTCCTCGTAGCAGTGAGCATCGGCTTGGCTGCAAATCTTCACATCCTCGGTCAGCTTCGGCATGTAGTACAGCACGCAGCCACAGTTTTCCTGAATCAACCGTGCTTCGCACTCCATCTCGCAGTTGTTCCTCGAGTAGGTTTTAAAGTACGACAGATTGGCCTCGTTGGCGAATACGCACTGTCGCTGGCCTTGAACGAACTTTCGTATCAGGAAGGATGCGTCGCTGATGCGTGGGGTTACGATGATCCGGTTTTCGGTGCCCACCATTACGTAGCTGGCGAAGTCGGCCATTTTAGGTGTTTCGGTTGGATTGTGCAGCAGTAGCTTGAAGCCGTAGGAGCTGGTCGAGGAACAGTAGTAGTCACTCACGTTGGCATCGAGGACTACCGTTAGGCCCATGTGTGCTCCAATACCTGAGAATATTAGAACAAATTAGTTTTGATAATTGTAGAGCTTTCTCAGTGTCTTCTTTTATAATTTCAATCAGACTATTAAATAATTAACAAACTATTCAAAGCCTATAAATTTGAGACAATAGCGGGAGATTCAGGATAACTTTGAAGCACGTTTTTTTCGAAACTTGCACTCATCTGATCCTAAGCGCTTCATTGCGGTTAACTATCAAAAATTTGAAAGAAGTAGGTACATCTCATACAATTGCAAAATGATGACATCGCCAAAAAAAGGTCGTTGATTTAATTTTCTTAAGATGTTTTAAGTTGTTTTTTTAGATTTTTAAAATTCCATGTTTTAAATGTGGATTTTAAATTGAATTTCAGTATATCTGGCATTGGAACAGCGTATCTGAAATATTGTAGCTTGCGGATGTTTTCCATTTTTAACAAGGGGGAGATTCTTGTAAAAAAGGCAATAAAAAGGTCACGAAGTGTTAAAATGCTTCCCAAAGTTTTAATGCAGGTACATAATACATATATCGAAATTTGCAGACAAAAACTCTATAAAAGTCAATCTTATTTGGAATACCGATATCACAGACAAACAGACGGGACACTCGATTTTCATTCTTCGCGAAACGTAAAATGAGAGCCAGAGTGATAGGCACCAGGTAGCATTACTTTACCAGTTTTCGAAAATCAAAAATTTAATCAGGGTAGCCGTTAGCTTTGTTTATCTTTCCGTGACAACCAGAAACTCTTTCGAAAATAAAACCGTTTTTGTTAAAACATTTGAAACGTAAGTTGATTCATCTTTAAAGTTTTTCAAAATTTATTTATAGTTTTACAGTTTATGTTTCAGGAGTAATCTAGCTTAGCTTAGCTTGATTAACTACTCACATCCACCTTAAACCGTTAAACCCAAAATGCATAGTTATTGAAAATGGAGTACTTCCTCCAAAATCAAATTATGATTACAATCAGTTCGAGTTCCACGATCGCTGGTGTGGCTCAGTAGAACAAGTTCAACATCGCCAATCGTTGCTACTCCGTGATTGACCGAGGCCATCAATTTTGTTCAGAGGTCAAATGAATGGTGCTTGGGATAAGCAACTCATTCACACTGCACAAAACTAATGCTCTCTCTTTGAACGTCAATAACGGCGCCGGCCACGTCCTAGTAGTCAATGGATAGGTTGGAAAAAAAGAAAGGGATGAAAGATTTATTTTGTGCATTAGGACCGAGGTCACCTCTGCATCCTAGCAAATTAATTTTGGTTGGGACTGGGTAAAAGGAATTAATTGGGAGACACTTTTGACAAGTGTTACGGT
Organism: Uranotaenia lowii; assembly: GCF_029784155.1. Lineage (NCBI taxonomy): Eukaryota > Metazoa > Arthropoda > Insecta > Diptera > Culicidae > Uranotaenia > Uranotaenia lowii. The sequence continues at coordinate 366,399,080 of NC_073693.1, forward strand.
GAACCATAAAAATTATTTTCCTTACTCCTATTAGCTCCTAGTCGACGCTTTCAGTTAATACGGGGGCATGAGGTTGTTTAGTGTAATGATGACAAAAAAAAAAACTACTATCACTAAGTGCCTATTTTTCATGAATAATTCCTAGTATCTTTCTGCAACATAAATTTGTAAAAAATAAGCCTATAGTATAACCGTAATATCTAGCAGTGACATATCAAGTCGACGATTTACCTTCTTTTTAATTTGTTTATATCTCTATGTAAAAAATCTATCCTAAATAGCAACAAGTTTAGCGGTAATGAATGAGTGAATAATAAATTCAATAACGCGAGTTTATGTTTCAGGAGTAATCTGTATAAATAGTCGATAATCAGCTGGTGTTGTTTCGATTTCCTGATATGATCCAGAAGTAAGGTACACCGGGGTAAGTGTGGACGGGTTTTCGTATAGTTCAACTTTAAAAAATCATTAAAAAATCAGCATTGGAGCTATTTTGATAAAATTACGTTCAATGTGATGCAGAACATGTTATTTACAAAAGCTGAAGAGATGAGCTCGATAGAAGCAAAGCGAAAAAAGTTATCACGTAAATTGTTATGGACTGCTGGTGTCTTCACTTACCCCGCTTTATGGGGTAAGTGTGGACGGTAGATTTTCCCTTTGATTTCTCAGGAAATTTTAAAAAAAAATTGTGTTTTCTTGGTTGAATACGTTACTTTATTGCTCGAACCGTCCAAAATTTTGAAAAAATTTCATGATACTAAATTATTGTGTGTAATTTATGTTACAACACACGAGATCCGATTTTATCAAAAACACTGAACAAACAAGTACTTTACCCAAATTTTCATGATCCGAATGCTAAATATAGCTAAATAATACAACTCATGAAGGATGAAGGACAGAAAATTGAAAAAATGTGTAAACATCAAGTCTTTTTAAAGCCGTCCACACTTACCCCAGGTATGGGTTGGAGACAAAATTTTGGTTTTTTGTAAATAAACTCTTTTTTCTTAATTTTTTACCGCCATTTCTTTTCCTAACTGGTTGTTTGGAATGTAAGGATTGTTTCAATGTAGAGTTTTTCATCGAGAGCCAGCTAGTTTAGGAGAAATTTGCAATTGAAAAAGATGCACATCACAGGGTGGCCAGCGAACCGGGAAAACCGGGAAAAAACCCGGAAATTAAAAAAGATGCCGGGAAAACTCGAGGATATTTGAAAAGTCGAGATGTCTCGACCACAAACTTAGCTTTTTTCTAAGCTCAAGCATATTGTGCACTTGAGTGAATATGAATATGTTTTTGAATTAAATAAACGTTTCACAACTGTGCGTTTTATAGCGTTAATTAATTTAAGATTTTTACCATTCTGCACTTTTTGAAGAGTCCGACTAAAATATCGGATTACTTGATGAAAAAAAAATTAATTTTAACAGAACGTTTAACGAGAGATATGAATTCAGCTATTCAGCCATGAAGTCGTACGGTCGACAAAGTTACTGAAAAGCTATTTTTACAAAAATCTAATGATCAATGGTAGGTAGTTTTTGAATAGATTGAACAATGAGAATTTTTTTTACGTGACTTTACTTATTTTCAGCTGTTTTCAATTTATCATTTTAAAAATCAAAAATAATCATAACCATACTTTAAATTTTCATTTGATTGATAAAACATTGAAAAAATATTCTAAAAAAAAAAACAAATATATTGTTTGCGTTTTATGTACTACAACACAAAAAAATTGTTTAAAACATAAATTCAGAAATCAAAATCCTCGACCTCGAAATTTTTTTTTAGTTTCGAAAATATTTTCTTTTAATATTTAGCTCAATTTTAACTTTTGAAAATCGGGAATTGTCCCATGCAGGAAAAATGTCAGAAAAAAAGATGCCACCATTTTATTCGGTTAATTGGTGAACGTACAAAAGACAGAAGATGTAACAAGAAAATAAGTTTTGTGTGATTCTTGTTTACATTACATAAAAAATCGAATAATAACGAGCATTTTTGAGATAGGACATATAATCTAGAACTCAGCGCATTCTAATAAAAATGTTAAAGGTATCCAAATAAAAACATGATTCAATATTCAATATGAGAACCGAAATAAAATATCGGATTGCTTATCATAAATAAGATTAATCTGAATCTGTTTTAAGAGCTTTAGCAGAAAAATATCAGAATATCAGACAGTAGATTTCAATAGAAAAATTTAGAATTTTAACTTGAAATTTTAAAAGTATTATATGGCATCATATCAAAACTATGATTTATCCATGCGAATAATAAAAATATAACAGTTTTTCTTATAAAAAACGAAGATGGTATGAAATAATTAAAGAAAGTAACAATTTTCGGTTTAGGTTCGGACAACTAGATTTATTTTCCTACCGTATTACGATCACCATAATTCGAATAAACTTTGAGTTTCAAGATTGAACTAAAAAGAATTAAATCCTCTCACACTTTTACATTCAACTTCCATAAATATATCTTCAGTTTTGGTAAAAAAACCTGATGGACATATTTATTTGCGCATTTTGAAACGAGGGAAATCATAAAATCTCATTCGGGAATACCGGGAAAAAACCGGGAATTTGGAAATGGAAACTCGCTGGCCACCCTGACATCAACTCGACATCGTAGTTGAAAATAGAAAATTCTGAAAAAGTCGCTGTAAACATCCGTTATTATCTGAATCGTATCTTTTTCACAGTTATTGGATAGATTACAAGTAAATTGAACATTCTGCATCAAAAGTTTGAAAAAATAGTGCACAGTGTTGTTTTAATAGCCATCGTCCACACTTACCCCGGTGTACCTTAAATGTTTCCCAAAAAGAAGTGATCATCCATGGAATGCCAAACCATGTTGTAAATATTTTAAGAAAATCCGAATATGTACATCTTTTCAATACTTAATTTAAAAAATAAACTCCGAAACAGGTTCTTGGGATGGCTCCAGAAAAGCTACATTGTGTATTTTCCTATGCCAACAGCTAACGTACATACTGTTTACTAAGAATTGAAGTTGAATTAACAAGAGAGAAAATCCTGCAGCAAAAAGGGATCGCAATCACAGCTCGTAGAATATGCAAAAATATCGATTTCGAAAAGTTTAACACCTGGTATGCGATGTTACTGAAACAGCTCACCGAAATAATGAGAATAAGAAATTTTTCACACATGTAATCTTTGAATATATGAAAAAATACCCTTTTTTGAAGAGTTTCGCTTATGAATGGTGGTTTCTACATTTTTTTAATACAATTTACTTCACAACCTGACATAAGATTAGAGTATTGCGTTGCTATTACTGTAATTTGTTTTTCTCGTTGGATGATTGTTATGGTGTTGATTTTAAAAACACATTGATGCATCAATCCGATGCCAGAAAATTTGCTCTGAGGGTTTCTGTTTTTTTTCATCTTCCGTTATCGTTCATTCAAATTTCTGGAATCTCCGTATCACCTTCGGTTTCAAACAGGACACTTCTCAACTCCTAGATTTGTTGTTATTTGATCTTCAATGATTTAAACCGTCCTGATCACGCTTTAAACAAGCAAATTGTGAAACAAATTTCAGAACAAATGAATTCTTTTTTTGTTTACATTTTTTGGTAACATCAGAATATCGTAGGCTACCTAGATCAGTTTTTATGTACATAGCTGATTGGTAGGCAATACCACCGATAGATGGTAGTGTAATCTCTTGCGAAAATTCTTATCAATTTTCTTCTAATTGTTCTGTATGTGCCTATATCGACTAGTTTCGATAAATCGGTAATCAAAACTGAATTCGAATCTAATCTAATCGATTTATTTCGTGCTTAAATATCGATCCGAAAACCGGAAACCTGAAAAGTTGGATCTTCCAAAGATTGATCCAAGACCGACAATCACCTTAATGGAAAATTCTGAAAAGTTCAGTTCTCGCATTACTAGGTTATTTGGTATATTTTTCTTCCTACCAAATATTTAGGAAGAATGCTAGGAGTATTTCACTTACCAGCAATATTCCTTGGAAAGCTCGCGTTCGTGATCGACCCCACAAATCCTCCTTCCGGAGTCCACTCGATAGGCTCAAAGGGATTATCCGCCTCGGGAATATAAGCGTTCGCCTTATCCTCATGCTGCAGCATGTGAGCCTGATCGACGCTATTGAACGTACAGCAAAGCCCCTCGTCGGTTAGCACCGGCTGAAACATGTGCATACACTTTTGAATCTTCTGCGCATAGCGACAGCCCTGCAACATCTGATCGCAGGGCTGCGTCGAGCTGAGCAACATCTTCCGCACATTGGACCATTTTCCTACGTAGCTGCTCGTGTTGAACTCCCCGTCAAGAGAACAGATACTATTGAGAACGTCCTGCTCCAAGCTGTTAGGTTTGACTCGCTCGGCAGCCCATCGGCGAGCTTGGTTCATGTTGCAGATTGTCACGGCCGGAAAGGGAATGTCCTTAATGTTGGTCGCGATCGGATTCAGTCCGATGATGATCGGCGTCGATTGCCACTTCTGATAAACATTGCTAATGAAGTAGATCGACAGCGTGACCACCAGGAAGAACGAGACGATGAAAAAACCTCTAAAAGCGAATGTAAAATGAATTTTGTTTCTTGAGATGCTGTTACATTTTACCGCTCAACGATTGACAGGCTAACTGTTCCCGCATATTTGAGACCATGAATTGTTGTATTCAAGCAATATTCTCGTAAGTTTTCCGACAGCGATATTTTGGAAATTTCATCTGTGAATTGAACGAAGAATTAAATAAAAAAATAATAAAAGAAATACTGATAGTGTTACAAACTTTTCTCGAAACGAATCAATCTCGTTCCAATTCCATTGTTTGACTTCTGGATTTTTCTTTCGTTGGGCGTCCACATCATTAGTAGATTATCTGAAATACCAAAACTCAGTTTAACTTGAAGATTCACATCAAGAAATTTATTTAATCACTATTTGAACTCAAAGAAAACTAAGCTTCAAACCCCGTTAAGAATAGCTGAAGGAAAAAAAAAAACAGTTTTTGGAGGTGGCTCCAGAGAGTAGTATAAAATTTACTGAAAAAAGAGCTTTCTCTGTAAAAAAAAGAGAGTAGATAAAAAATTTACTGAAAAAAAAATTTGGTTGTTGGAAGGATGAAGGGGTTTTTTTTGTTTTTTTTTGTTTTTTGTTTTTTTTTTTTTTTGTATTCCTTAATGGCCCGCCACACTCCCCCACACCAAAAAACTCAATTTGAGCCTCCTGGTAATGGACACATCAGTTCTCGGCACGTCTGGCAGCTAAGATAAAAGAATTTAAGGGTTTTATTTTGTGGTTCGCTCATTTCAAACGAAGCTTTTTTTCCTAAGCTTTACGGATTCTACATTCATTTTTCCCAGCTATTATATACTCACAATGAAGGATTTTTTTGTTAACGGCATAAACTTGCATTGCACACCTGGGGCAGATCTTGAACAAGCTTGATTCGAATGGAACGTTTCGAGATGATCTACTATCCAGTTTACTCGAAACCTAGTATGTTAAAATTTAGAACTCGAACGAGATACGTGATACCGATTCTAATTCGATTCGAGTTAAAACTCGAAGCGAGTATCTCGAATCGAATAGGATTCATAATTTCATACCTGGTGTGCAATCGGTCTCGAGCGAGTTAATGTATTGTGTTGTTAAAATCAAAATATCTCGAAAACGCGTGAAAATTTTTCAACTGATATTATTACAAATGAGGAACTACATCGTCGGTGTCATCAAAAGGTGCTCGAAATCAAGATTCGGGTACGTAAGTGGAAATCGATTGTGCACACTATGCGGAAATATGAGAAGAAGAGGCAGATCCAGAAACTCGTGGCGTCGAAGCCTAGCCGCCGAAATACGAACTGTCGACGAGAGTCTTGCCTGGGACCAAGTGAAGACGCTGGCTCCGGATCGTCAACAGTGGAGGTCGTTTACCACGGCCCTATGCACTGGTGGATCAGCGCGGGAACATCAAGTAAGATATTTTCTCATGAAAACTAAAAAATTTCCGATAAAACCCGTTTCCGACTGGAATTCGGTAAATCTAGGCAATCCATGGTTTTCACTTCTTACTATGTCCTGTTTAATAAAATCGTTATTAAGCTATTGAAGAGAACAGTGTTTAATTTACAAGACACAATAGTTTTTGGCGACGAGAATTCAAGAATCCACTCAATCAGTCAAGATGTCTCCAGAGTTTGAAACTAGTCTTCTGCGGATACTCGAGGATCAAACCCGAATGCTCGAAGAATTTACCCGGCAACAAAACGTTCCAGCTCAAACTACAGGCAAAGGATCCAGTCAACAAAACGGTCATCAGAATCCGGAAGATCCACGCAGGCAGAGCCAGAACGAATTTGTGATCGGAAGCGAAATCCACGAATTCAGTTACGATCCGGAAGCCGGAGTTACATTCGAAGCATGGTTTGCGAAATACGAGGACTTTTGTGAAGAAAACGCACGAAACCTGGACGATCCTGCTAAAGTTTAGCTCCTTCTCCGAAACTTTAGCACTGTAGCTCATAAGAAATATGTGAACTACATACTTCCGAAGAAATCAAAAGAGGTGACGCTTGCTGAGACGGTCAACACACTTAATTCCATCTTTGGCCGTCATACATCTCTTTTCAATCTGCGATACTAATGTCTCCAGCTCCAGAAAAACCAATTTGACGACTAACACATGTATCGTCAACGAAAGATGTGAAGAATTTAAGCTGTCTGAAATTGAAGCCGATCAGTTCAAATGTTTGCTTTTCGTGTGTGGCTTTAGTTCCTGTAAAGATGCCGACATCCGAACGTCTTTACTGTCAAGAATCGAAAGCTCCAACCCTACAATGCCGATATAAAACACATGATTGCAAAACTTGTAAACAGATTGGGCATAAAGATAGATATTGTGCCTGTTTCGAAGCGACCAAAGCCCAAGCCCAAGGAATAAACTCCATCAACCAGGTGAACATCGCAACCAAACGGAAATTTGTTCAAGCGGACCTCAACGGTACAGCTGTTAAGCTTCAGATGTTTTGTCTCCAACGCAAACGGTCTCAATATGTTCGGTGTTGAATGGATTGAGCTATGTAGTCACTGGGACGTGCCGTTCAACACGGTGTGTCCCCAGATTTCTACTAAATGCTACCCTCAAGGTGCTCAGTTAGTCGATTGCCTTCAAAAGAAATTCGTTTACGTTTTCAGTGAACAGCTGGGACTTTTTTCAAAGAAGAAGGTTTCCTTAACAGTCAAGTCTGATACCAAACCAGTATTCCGACAGAAACGTCCGGTTCAATACGCATCAACCGCCAAGATTGAAGAAGAGCTCGAGCGACTTCAAAATCTGGGCATCATCACACCGATTTCGTATGCAGAAATGGCCGCTCCAATTGTTGCTGTGCGCAAACCCAGCGGCAAAGTGGGGATTTGTGCCGACTATTCTACAGGCTTAAATGAAGCACTTATCCCGAACCAACATCCACTTCCGCTTCCACAAGACATAAATATTCGCGAAGTTGGCCGGCAAAAAGTTTTTCTCGCAAATCGATTTGTCGAACGCTTATCTTCAAGTTTGTTGCAAATTTGCCAAAAAGCTGTTTGCAAATTTTCCAAAAAGCTGCTGACAATAAAGACATACAAAGGTCTGTTTCAGTTCAACCGACTTTCTCCGGGGGTAAAAACTGCACCTGAAAAATTTCAACATATTGTCGACAAGATGATCGCTGATTTGGAAGACACAAGCGGATATCTCGACAACATCATCGTGGCAAGTGACATTTTGGGCTGCCACATTTCGGAAATCGAGTGGTTGCTAGGTCGCATCAAAGAGTTTGGTTTCCATCTGAAAATCGAGAAAAGTACTTTCTTTATGCAACAAATAAAGTATCTTGGTTTCATAATTGACGTTGCAGGAATCCGTCTTGATCCATCGAAGGTCAAAGCTGTCATCGACATGCCCCCCCCCCCAAAGATGTTTAAACTTTACGTTCGTTTCTTGGAGCAATCAACTATTAAATTCGTCAGGTCCAGGTCCAAGAAGTCAAGTGAAACTGGTCAGAAGATTTTCAAAAGTTGTTTGAAAAATTCAAGAAACCACTACAATCCCAAACTGGAGATGATTGTAGCAGCTGACGCGTCACAGTACGGAATTGGTGCTGTTCTACTGCACCGTTTTCCCGATGGTTCCATCAAGGCAGTTAGTCACGCTTCTCGAACACTCAAAAGCGCTGAGAAATACTACTCCCAAGGCGAAAAGGAAGGATCGGCCCTTATTTCTGCCTGCACAAAGTTCCACCGTATGATTTTTGGTCGGCATTTTACCCTCCACTCCCATCACAAGTCTCTTCTTGGTATTTTTGGATCCAATAAAGGTGTGCCGGTCCACACAGCAAGTAGAGTACAACGGTGGGCACTCGTTCCGTGGGTTGGCTACTTCCCAGAACTACTAAGACTCCCCTTCAGACGCCTCAGGGTCGGCTTTTCGCAAATTAAAAACTACAAGGAAACGCTAGTAAATTCAATATCGAGCTTCGCTAGCCAACCTTTATTCCGACTTGTCGACAATTTTCTAAGTATCCCCTTAGTGACTGTGCAAGACTCTCCTACCTTACTTTACTGCTTAGGGCACTTCTTCTTCGGTTTACCCCTTCATACACCGTCGGGTGTTCCGTGTCTCCTCGTAGTTGTTGGCGGAAGTACACTCGTGGCTTAGGTGGGTTCGTGGTGCCGGACTCCGGCACGGCGGTTGGAGCTTACCAAGTGGCTACGGCTAGTGGCTAGTGAAGTAGACAATGTGCAACTCGAGACCCCATACACCCAACCTTCGGGTAGTGGTCATATCACCTCTTGTCTGCAACTCCGATTCTCTACCTCCCCGTGGTACTAGCTGGGGTGCGAGCAACCTTAGCGGAGATCGGGTACCCAACCCCGGTGGATGCTTTGGTCGCATGCAGAATGAGTTAGGGGGCTTCGTACGCGTCTGTTCTCCATGTTAGGGGCGGCGTGCGGAGTGCAACAACGTCCTGGTGGTGTTCGGGACCCAAAACAGCAACATCACGACGGTCCTCCTGCGAGATAGTGGGGTTAGCTGCGGGCCTTGCGAGCCTGTGACTACTAAAAAACATAAGCAACGAATAACGAACAACAAATTTCGGATGGAAATCGGCAAAGACCCACGCGACGAAAAGGGACTAGCGATTGGAAACTTGGAACATGGAACTGCCGATCTCTAAATTTTGTGGGCAGTACCCACGTGCTCTCCAACGAATTGAAGAGCCGCAAATTCGACATCGTAGCGCTGCAGGAGGTGTGCTGGAAGGGCTCCACGGTACGAACGTATCCAGATGGTCGTGCCATCTACCAGAGCTGCGGCAACACACACGAGCTTGGAACAGCTTTTATAGTGATGGGAAAGATGCAAAAGCGCGTGATCGGGTGGTGGCCGATCAACTCACGAATGTGCCGGTTGAGAATCAAGGGCCGGTTCTTCAACATCAGCATCATCAACGTGCACAGCCCTCACCTCGGAAGTACCGGTGACGACAAAGACGAATTCTACGCGCAGCTGGAGCGTGAATACGACCGTTGCCCAAAACATGATATCAAGATCGTCATCGGGGATTTCAATGCTCAGGTCGGCCAGGAGGAGGAATTTAAACCGACAATTGGAAGGTTCAGCGCGCACCAGCTGACCAACGAAAACGGCCTCAGACTCATTGATTTCGCCGCCTCCAAACGAATGGCCGTACGTAGTACCTTTTTTCAGCACCGCCTCCCACACAAGTACACCTGGAGATCACCGTACCAAACTCAATCACAGATCGACCACGTTTTGATCGACAGCCGGCACTTTTCGGACATCATCGACGTCAGATCCTGTCGGGGCGCCAACATCGAGTCGGACCATTATCTGGTGATGGTGAAGATGCGCCCAAAACTCTCCGTAGTGAACAACACGCGAAACCGGCGCCCGCCTCGGTTAAATATCGCGCGACTGAAGCAACCTGAGGTCGCGGCAGACTACGCGCAATCGGTCGAAGCAGCGCTGCCGGCAGAGGGCGAGCTTGACGAAGCCCCTCTCGAGGACTGTTGGGATACCATCAAAACAGCCATCAACAGTGCTGCGGAGAACGTCATCGGTTATGTGGAGCGATCTCGACGGAACGACTGGTTCGACGAGGAGTGTAGGAGGGTGATGGACGAAGAGAATGCCGCGCGGGCGGCAGTAGTGCAAAGAGGCATCCGTCGAAATGTGGAAAATCACCGACAGCGGAAGAGGCAGCGAGTCCGACTTTTCCAGGAGAAAAAGCGCCGCCTGGAGGAGGAGGAGCTCGAGGAGCTGGAGCAGCTGCATCGTTCCCAAGAAACACGAAAGTTCTATCAGAAACTCAACGCATCCCGCAAAGGCTTCGTGCCGCAAGCCGAAATGTGCCGGGATAAGGACGGGGGTATCCTGACGGACAATCGTGAGGTGATCAAAAGGTGGAAGCAGCACTTCGATGAACACCTGAACGGCGCACATGCAGGAGATCAAGACGATGGGGGAAGGTACATCGCCGGCGTAGCCAACGACGAAGAGGAGCCACTCCCAACGACGAGTGAAGTTAAGGAAGCCATTCGCCAGCTGAATAGAAACAAGTCGGCTGGGAAGGATGGCATCGCAGCTGAACTCATCAAAATGGGCCCGGACAGGTTGGCCGATTGCCTACTCCGGTTGATAGTCCGGATCTGGGACATAGAACAGCTACCGGAGGAGTGGAAGGAGGGGGTAATATGCCCCATCTACAAGAAGGGCGACAAATTGGACTGTGAGAACTACCGAGCGATCACTGTCCTCAATGCCGCCTACAAAGTGTTGTCCCGAATCCTACTCCGCCGCCTCACGCCACAAGCAAACAGATTCGTGGGAAGTCATCAGGCCGGCTTCATGGAGGGACGGTCTACGACGGACCAGATATTCACATTACGGCAAATCCTCCAAAAAATGCCGTGAACACCAAGTCCCTACGCATCATCTATTCATCGACTTCAAAGCCGCATACGACACGATCGACCGTAACGAGCTATGGAAAATCATGGACGAGAACGGCTTTTCCGGGAAGCTAATCAGACTGATCAAGGCGACGATGGATGGAACGCAGTGCTGTGTGCGGATTTCGGGTGAATTGTCGAGTTCATTCGAATCGCGCAGGGGGCTTCGACAAGGTGATGGTCTATCCTGCATGATGTTCAACGTGGCGCTAGAAGGTGTTATTCGACGAGCGGTGGGCGAAATGCGGGGCACGATTTTCAACAGATCCAGTCAACTTATCTGCTTTGCCGATGACATTGATATAGTCGGCAGATCATCTGCGGCGGTGGAGGAGATCTACCGCAAACTGAAACGCGAAGCAGGAAGGATTGGGTTGATGATTAATGCGTCCAAGACGAAGTACATGCTGGCCTGCGGATCCGAGACCGACCGAACCCGCTTGTCCAGTAATAACAAGGTCATGATCGACGGCGACGAGCTGGAGATAGTCGAAGACTTTGTCTATCTCGGCTCACTGGTGACCGCAGACAATGACACCAGCCGTGAGATCCGGAGGCGAATTATCAGCGGAAGTCGTGCCTACTATGGACTCCACAAGCAACTGCGGTCGAGAAGACTTTGCCCTCGTACGAAGTGTAACCTGTATATGACGCTTATTAGACCGGTTGTTCTCTACGGGCACGAGACATGGATATTGCTCGAGGAGGACCTGCGTACACTCGGAGTATTCGAGCGACGAGTGTTAAGAACCATCTTTGGCGGCGTACAGGAGAACGGAGTGTGGAGGCGAAGGATGAACCACGAGCTCGCGCGACTCTACGGCGAACCCAGTATCCAGAAGGTGGTGAAAGCTGGCCGGATACGCTGGGCTGGACATGTTGCGAGAATGCCGGACGACTGTCCTGCAAAACAGGTGTTCGCTACGAATCCGGTAGGAACAAGACGAGCGGGGGCGCAACGAGCGAGGTGGTTAGACCAAGTGGAGCGTGATCTGGCGAACGTGGGGTGCCCGAGAAATTGGAGAACGGTTGCTATGAACCGAGTGAATTTTAGGAATTATGTTCGTCAAGTTATGTCGTGAGACGGAATACTATGTAAATAATAAGTGGCTACGGCGGCCTCCTAGGGTTCCTCGGAGGCACTTCTGGTAGGCCTTTGTAGGATTTTGGAGGAACACGAGCGGTAGAAGTGTCGAAATAAACCTCGGGGTCGTGGTGAACAGTAGAGGGAAGCAAAATGGCATCAGGTCGGGTATATAGATATCCACGGGGTTATAAGATTACCTGGCCGGTTTTTCACGCGCACTTGAATTAGGTTTTCCCGGTGCGAACTGCTGTTTGGCTTACTGCGCCTTACTATGCTTCTTGTAACAGCGTAAGCGATGGTATTATTAGCTTAGATAAAACGACTAGCATTCAACCTTTCGTTCTCAGCGTTGCACCATGAGATGGCCATTTTGGACCAGAACAATGCCCCTCATACCCCACCGATGATCGCCCCTCCCTGTGTTGCTGACCCTTTCTCTTGCCTCTTGCTCCGTGATCCTTTCTTCCTTACTGCGGCCCTGCTCCATTATAGCACGCTTATGCTGCCTTCTGTTGCATGCTAGCCCCTGAATGTCACTTTTATGCTGCTGGGCTGCGTCCGGGATATTCGAGGTCTAAAGGCTGGTCCGTTTCACTCTCTACTGAATCACTAGCACTTCCTCGGCATTTAATGTTACCGCGACCTAATCTTAGTAATCTTGAACAGTAACTTTCACATGGTTACAAGCTTCGGACATTTAGAGTCTTATCCAGGTTGATTGGACAACATTCCAAGCCAGTTGAAGACTAAATACGTGATCGCTAGCATACAACTTGAAACCGACATACGCAGTAAGCAGGTCGGGTCACCCAGGTATGCAACGAAAGAAATCGATTGCGAGAAGCTACGACTATTGGCCTTACATAGACTGCGATATTGAAGATTTTGTTCGAAAATATTCCAGTTGTGCCATAGCAGCAAAAGCTCTCGTGAAATCAACGCTCTCTTCCTGGCCAATTCCAACGGAACCGTGGACTCGTCTACATTTGAATTACGCTGGTCCTCTCCGAGGTAAATTCTATCTGGTTATTATAAACGCATGTTTCAAATGGCCAGATATTTTAGCAACCAACAACACAACCCCCTCAACAACGGAAGTTCGTGAATGTATTTCCCGTTTCGGATGTCCACATTCTATCGTCACTGGCAACGGTACCCAGTTCACAACCGAACTTTTCGCCAAGATGTGTCAAAAATATGGAATCAAGCACGTGAGAACTCCAGCTTGTCATCCTCAGTGCAATGGTCAAGCAGAGCGTTTCGTCGACACACTCGAACGAGCTATCCTCAAGATGGGGAAAGCGTTGCTGACTTTCCTCGAAACCTACAGGTACACTCTGAACGCATTTCTTCCACAGAACAAATCTCCTACTGAAGCTCTCCTGGGTCGGAAAATTTGCATCAAATTCGATTTGATGAAGCGTTCCAGACCTCAACCAACTTTGGTGAACGAGAATCAAAACAAGCAGAACAACCAGAAGCACGGTTCCAAGCAACGGTTGTTCCAGCCGAACGATAAAGTGTTTGCTTTGATTCACATCCGAAATCAGCAACACTGGGCCTAAAGTATCGTCATCGAGCGAAAAGGTTAAGTCGTCTATACCGTTCTACTGGATGATCCCAAACGCAAAGGATTGATAAGATCACATATTATGTCAATTAATTGCGTGATATAGCAACATCAGGCATGACGCCAACCGAACAGCAAATTCCCCTTCAAGTTTTGCTAGAAGAATTTAAGATTCCGCAATCCAGAAGTGAAGATGAAGATGTTGGTCAACCCGCTGATTTCGAAGCAGATGTACAATAAGATCAACTGCAGACATTGCCAGAAATCAGCGATGAAGCTGGTCCATCTCATCCACGAATTCCTGAAGAGGTTCGGATTACAAGGAAACGAGCTGCGAAAATAACGCCACTCCGAAAGCGCCGATTACCATCCTATTTATTTCTAGTACTACGAACTTTTCTAAGGGGGAGATGTTAGAGATCAAGCAATCCAAGATGAGTTTGTGGAAATCTAGGCAATCCATGATTTTCACTTACTACAATGTCATGTGGAATAAAATCATTCTTATTTAAGCTATTGAACAGAACAGGCTTTCATTTACAAGACACAATACTGATATTCGGTAATTTCAATGCATCCGCCTGTTGAATAATATTGGATGCAAACGTGCGTTCCCCTCAATCGCACAGCACTTTGTTTCCGGAAAACAAATTCTTCGATGCACAAACACAACATCACAATACCACTATTTTTAACATAAGCCAATGTGCACAACTAATGCAAACAAACAATTGATATTTTCACACGAAAACTGCAAATTTTCCGGAAAAATGACGTGGACGAAAAAAACACATTTCCGGCTAGAATTGGGTAACAAAACCTCGTCCCAGCCGTTTAGCTACTCTTTTCATAAAATGAAATGTGATTAAATATATATCGCCGGAATTTCTCCAGTGGAAACTTTTTCACTTTATCCCAGCCTTCACTTTGATACACATTCAAACAATTTTATGTCCATTTTCCGATGTTAAATAGGATATTATGAAATTTTCGCGGACAAAGAGAAAAACGCGTGAAGTCATCGCCTACTCCATCCAATGTTCCAACAACAAATTCAGTTGAAATCACTGAATCAATAATCGCTTTTCTCATTTGAAAAAGTCATACATTAAGATTATTAAGATCATTAAGATTTCATTTTTTAGGATAAGTTTCAGATAAGATTACAGATCTCAATTTTCTAATTACAGATTTTTGATGTCAGATTCAGATTTGAAACTCCGGTTTTTAAATTCCAAATTTCAATAATTCATATTTTAAGTGCCAGTTTTCAGATTTTAGATCCAGATTTTAGATTTAGAACTGAATTTCAGATATCAGAAAGAATCATCCGATTCAGATTGTATGCTCTGATTTTTTTTTATTTAGAATTCGAGATTCGAGTTAGGTTGCAAATTATAGAATAAATCTGGAAAACCAAAATTTTCTTTTAAAGTCCTTGCGTTTTGTTTTTAATATTTAACAGCACAGCTGCTTGAAATTAATTTTAAATGATCAAGTTAGTCTTCACTTCATTTTAAATTCTCACTATATATTTTGAACTAGCTTTTTAATTTTTGAAAAAGTCTTAAGTGCCAAAAACGCTTTAAATTCCATCCAAAGTAATAAAATTTGCTACTTACGTTAGTGTTCCATATAGAGCTGCAAAATGATGAATTTTCACAACACAAAGACAAAATCTGTGTATTAATTTTCCTCCAACGTTCTCTGTGTCCATGCGATTAATTCCTCAAATGCCAGTGAACATTGGCAATCAACGAATGCAACGAAGGAATTATGTTCATTTTTTGTCATTGAATCTCTGCCACCGGAAATAATTTCCATCCGAAGCCATCCACTGATGACCGCCGGTGGCAAAGTCGCGCTCAACGGAATCGATGGAACCGGAAACTTAATTAAAAATTCTCACTGCACTGTACGATAGCACTTCAACACTTAATGAGAAATATAAATAAATACTCCACAATTGAATCCCGATGAAATCCGGTCGGTTTGTAGATATCTGCTGCCTGTCATTTTTTGGCAAAAAAAAATACCGATTGCAACTTCACTTCATCGAACCGGAATGCTGTGACCAGGGTTTTAATTAAACTCTGAGAGAGAGAGAGGGAATTTTAATAAGCCAATAAATTAACTGCAACACCTGTCACGCCGAGTGAATGGAAGTCAGTATTTTTATTTTTCAAATTGTTTTTTTTCTGTCCTGCTGCATGCTGCTGGGCATATCGAAATGCACGCTTCACTTGTTCCAATTCCCAGTGGTGATAATTTTGTTTGAGTCTTTTTTCCCCTCTTGCTCGTTTGAATTCCAAATTTTACCTTTTAATCCTCGCCTCTTTCAAAAATCATTCGTCCATTCATGCATTTCGCATTCATGCTGATAAATTATTACTGGCTGCTCTCCAATTTGGGTCGGATTAATTGGAACTGAATGGCGAGGCAGCGGGGATTTTTTTCTTTAAGGTTGTTTTCTGCAATATTTACTCTCTGGAGCCACCTTTTTTTTTTTTATTGGTTTTGATTTTTCCACCTTAATTGATGCGGCGTTTTAGGTTGAACTACACCAAAAATACAATGAGTTATGCCCAAAAAAAAAAGTTTCTCACACTAGCTTGATAACACTCACACTAGGAAATAACGACTTTTAAATTCTTTAAAATTACAGTTTCTAGGTTCGGTGTTCAAAGTGATTTTTAGTTTATCCGTGTATAATGGGGCTTATTCTGCGACTCGAGTGATAAAAAAACAAAAAAAAACATGTTTTATTATATTGTTGGAAATCTCTGGAAAATGTTATTGTCGTAATCTGGGGGTTCTCCGGGCCTAGATGCCGTCTTCTCACCGCTGTTAGTGTCCTTTTCTGAAGTGATGTTTACACTACAATATCCGAATTAAGAATGACCAGGTTGGCACAAGTGCCGTTGTATTTATAGTTGAAAGATACCGTGCTTCATTGTAATATTTTGTAATCGAAGTAGTCGGGTTTTCTCCATTCTCGCATTATTTTCTCATGTTCGTCGCTGATTAGTACGTGTTGAGAAACATTTGATTTCATTTGAAATTTCGTATATCCTTTTTTTTTCTATTTTCCTTTACCTACATATGTATCCTACAGTTATGTGTTTGGATGAAATTTGCGTGTTTTGTGTTTCTATAAAAAATTAAAGAAACCACAAAAAGAAACTCAAAAAAATCAAAAACTATCATAGAAATGATCTTGAGAATAATTTAAAATTTTAACATCCATCTGAAAAATGAAATTTCAGGTTTAATCTTATATGCCCTCTTAAAGCCTTGAGCTGAATTTCAAATACCTTTATTGAATGCAAATTGGGAATACACGGATAAAAAACTCTTCAGGTTGTTATCAAAATTCGTATGGTTGGCTCTTCCATATCACATATTTTTGGTTAAACCCATAATATTGCTTAATCAACATCGATAACTATGAACAAACTAGCGTTGCTGTAAAGTTGATTTGGCTGTAGAGGATTTCTCAACCGCTTATCGCTAAAATAATTCAACAGCTAGTAGATTTGACTATATTATCCTAGTCTACATTATACAATCTAATCAAATATCATTGATACTTGAATAGATGTCGAAAAGAGCCGCTCAAAAATGAATTCGAGCGACCCAGAAAAAGTGATAGAGAAATTGAAAAAACATGAAGTGGTGTACTCTCGAGCAGACAAGGGAAATGCAGTGGTTATCATGAATAAACAGGATTATGATACCAAAGTCCTTGACATGATAGCAACGGGCCCATACGAAGAATGCGCATTCAAGAACGGGAAACCAAAAGATCCTCTCAATATGCTGATCGAGGAAGCCAACGTTGTCAGGCAAAGAGTTGCCAACCTTATTGGAGATTCGAAACTAGAAAGGAAGTTCCTTGTTCCGAACGCTAAGGTTGCATCTTTGTATTGTTTGCCAAAAATCCACAAAAATCCCATAGCCATGCGACCCATTTCCTCCAATATTTGTACACCCACGGAAAAAATGGCAGCTTTCAGCTTTTCATTTGACGTCTCCGCACTTTTCCCCAGCGTCCCCACTTCCGATGCTCTCGACAGCCTACGAAGACATTTAGAACGCCGCCGAGTACCCCCCAATCAGATCGAAGCATACATCGCCGTCGCTGAAGTTTGCATGAAACAAAACTATTTCATGTTTCGGGGTAAGTTTTATAAACAGACCTTTGGCCTTAGTATGGGTAGCAAACTCTCCCCCCTTCTGGCCGAAGTATTCATGGGTGATTTTGAAACGGATCTGGAGAAAAAAGAAAAACTCTTCCCCCGTGTTTGGTGGCGCTACGTAGATGATATTTTTGCATCCGTAAAAGAACGCTATCTCCCACAGACACTCGAACTCCTCAATAATCAGCATAGCTCGATCAAGTTTACAGTTGAAAAAGAAGTTGAGGGAAAACTCCCTTTTCTTGATTTGCTGATTCAAAGAAAAGAGGATAATACCCTGAAATTTGGAATTTACCGTAAACCAACCTCAACGGATAGATACATCACGGTCGACTCGAATCATTTTGGGGCTCAAAAACAAGCCGCATTCCACTCTATGGCACACCGGTTGTATAATATTCCGATGGAGAAGCCCGAGTTTGAAGAGGAAAAGCAGAAAATTTACGAAGCCGGGATTGTGAACGGATATGACTACGAATTTGTTCGAAAAATCCTTCGCAAACACGCCCGAAAAAAGCATAGAAGTGATACAACTACCTTCAGACCGGAAAAAGGAGAATCTTACAGAGTTAGTCTACCATTTCATCCGAAACTAACTAATGGAATAAGTAAGATTCTTCTACAACACGGATTCAAAACTGCGTACAAAAGTGGGAATACTTTGAAGGATCGGCTAGTTTCACTCAAAGATAGGATTCCAGAAGAGGAAAGATCTGGAATTTACGAAATTCCATGTAAGAGTTGTCCATCGATTTACATCGGCCAAACCCGCCGTAAATTTAAAGTGCGGCTCAAAGAATGCCGTTGAAAACAAAAGGATCAATGAATCGAGCGTGGCCGCCCACACAACAGAATTTGACCATTCCATTGACTGGGAAAAGGTCAAATTAAAAAAATGCGTACGCAAACCTGGACACCTTAACGCTTGGGAATCTATGTTCATCAGCACGGCCGAGAAACCGTTGATGAACGAAGATGACCCGCCGATTATATCTCCACTTTTCAACCTGATCAACCAAAAGTTCGCATGATGCGACACCCTTTCGACGAATACATCAGCAGTGTAGGAAATTGGTTACGTTAACCGTCTTCAAGTAATCAGTCGGACATCGTCCTGTAGATGGGCAACATCGAGCCCGAAACCGGTCGACAAAAAAGGTAATTATTCTTAAGGTGTTGAAATTTTTATCATAATCATGATTTCATAAGAGCTTTTATTTTCTTTCAGGGCGCCGGCCGTTCAACTGGTTCAACTTCCACCGGAAAAACTTAGCAGCAATTTGCTTCAGGGCCATGGCGGCGGCTTCCCCAGTAGATGCAAAATAAAACAAACAGTGCTGTGGTTTAAATAAAAATCATGCCATTGCACACTGGTACAGAACATCAATCTAGCGGAACTAAATTAATAGCGCCCAGGGATGAAAAGATAGACTTTTGGTGTCTTCGACAACATTGCATAATTTTACAAGGCGCATACTTTGAAATAAAATACAGAGTCGAGGGGTCCACCAATAGCAAGATAAAAATGCTAACTTTTTTGTTAAGCATTTTAGAGCTTTGGTTTCTTCTACAAAGTTGTTTATCTTAACAAAATACATAACTTTGCTGAACAAGTCAAAGTTCTACAATTTTATTCTAAGGAGTTACAATAAAATTTAGAAAAATACCTTGAAAAAACAGTTTTTTAAATCTGAAACGTTGTAGGTAAGACAAAACAATTTTCAGTCTTCGAAACAAAGTTGTAAAATGTTAAGTTCTACAATCGCTTAGTACATTATGATGTGTTTTGAAATTGCTGAAGCGCTGCAGAAAGCATTTAGTGTAATATATTAACGATTTTCAAAGCAAAGTGGTTCGAATTGCGCAAATTTTCGCACCATCAGCCAATGTGAATTTTATTTTTGGTATTAAGAGGAATCATTTCCATATAAAACTAGCGTGGAACTTGGTGGAACTCGAAGCAATTTTAAGATTGAAAATCTAGTATTTTGTTCACAAATATCACTTTTTTTAGACACTTTATTAGTTTCTTGGTTTCTTTGATGCAATTTACTTGCAGAATTTGAGAAATAGAAATAATTAGATGATTCAACCGGTTTTCCGTTTCAAATTTATCAATAGAATCTGTTCTAGTACATCATTATATAAATGATATCTGTACCAACACGTGAAAGTGATTTAATTCCAAAAGTAAACTAGCTTTCAGCTTTCAGTAGCTGGTGGCAGGCCAATTTTGGCTCTATTTAACGATAAAAACACTTTTGAGATAATAAGTTTTCGTTGGATTACAAACTCAATATGAGTAAAGGATTTATGACCATTTTGAAACCGGAGCTGACAACACGTTGATATACACTATTTATTCCTGACCGAAGCAAATGTTGTAAAAACAAGTGTCTGAAAAAGTGATATTTGTGAACAAAATACTAGATTTTCAATCTTGAAATTGCTTCGAGTTCCACAGAGTTCCACGCAAGTTTTATATGGAAATGATACCTCTTAATACCAAAAATAAAATCCACATTGGCTGATGGTGCGAAAATTTGCGCAATTCGAACTACTTTGCTTTGAAAATCGTTAATATATTACACTAAATGCTTTCTGCAGCGCTTCAGCAATTTCAAAACACATCATAATGTACTAAGCGATTGTAGAACTTAACATTTTACAACTTTGTTTCGAAGACTGAAAATTGTTTTGTCTTACCTACAACGTTTCAGATTTAAAAAACTGTTTTTTCAAGGTATTTTTCTTAATTTCATTGTAACTCCTTAGAATAAAATTGTAGAACTTTGACTTGTTCAGCAAAGTTATGTATTTTGTTAAGATAAACAACTTTGTAGAAGAAACCAAAGCTCTAAAATGCTTAACAAAAAAGTTAGCATTTTTATCTTGCTATTGGTGGACCCCTCGACTCTGTATTTTATTTCAAAGTATGCGCCTTGTAAAACTATGCAATGTTGTCGAAGACACCAAAAGTCTATCTTCTCATCCCTGGGCGCTATTAATTTAGTTCCGCTAGATTGATGTTCTGTACCAGTGTGCATTGATCGTATAGATAGTTGAAATAAAATATGTTTCATTAAAAACGAAAAATATAAACAATGCATTTTATCTGTTCAAATTAATTTTATTAATATTTTGAATCTATGATATCCCACGTTCACGGGGAGCAGCATTTACAGTAGAAACAGCCATACTTATGATTAAATGAAAATTCCTGTTGGATTCTAAGCATTTATCCTTTCATGGCAAAGTATCATCTGATGGTTGGCTTGATCGTATTTTCGGGTCAGAACCAAACAACCATATTTACAGTACCGTTCATAATTGTATAGAAATTGGAAGCACGCGCACTGTCACTTCGACTTTGAACTTCCATAACTTTTAACTCTGATGATATTTTTTTATCTAACTTCCTGTTTAAGTTAGGTCAACTATCACACTATTATACCTCAAAGTTTGAGCTTTCTGGAGTTTGTGTGGCCTGAGATACAGTAATTCTACGAAAATCGGACTTTGTGGACTTTTCTCATTCAAACAGCAATATCTCAAAAACTACGTAACATTTTTATTTAAATTTTGCAGAGTGATTGTTGAAATATAAAGTAACATGTCTGAAGTTTTTGAAAAGTTCGATCGATGGGATCAAAAGTTACGGGAGATACATATTTCAGGCATGAACCTAGAAATGCGATTGCTATAGAATTTTGGACGATTCATGAGAACGAAATCATTTCCTACACAAATCAGTCGAAAAATGTCTGGTGAAAGCAATAAAGAAAAGAAAAAATTGAATAAATGATCTATTTGTGTTTTGAAATCAGAATCTTGCGATATTGTTTTCATTTTTTGGTTGAAAAAGGTTTACTGGTTGTTAAACATAAAATAGGACTTTCCTATGGAAACATTCGTCCAAAATTCTATAGAAATCGCATTTCTTGGTTCATGCCTGAAATATTGTACCTCGCGTAACTTTTGATCCCATCGATAAAACTTTTCAAAAACTTCAGACATGTTAACTGTACATTTCAACAATCACTCTGCAAAATTTGAACAAAAAATTTAGCGTAGTTTCTGAGATATTACAGTTTGAATGAGAAAAGTCCAAAAAGTCCGATATTCGTAGAATTACTGTATCTCAGGCCACACATACTCCAGAAAGCTCAAATTTTGTGATATGATAGTGTGATAGTTGATCTACCTTTTGCAGAAAATTTGATCAAAAAATATCATCAGAGTAAAAAGTTATGGAAGTTCAAAGTCGAAGTGACAATGCGCGTACTTCCAATTCTATACAATTATGAACGGTACTGTATGTTCCTGTAGACGCGTAATATAATTGATAAATCTATATATTTTTCTCCGTGTAATCGTTACCCTGCATTTTTGTCACTCTCTGGAGCCACCCGCATAACTGTCTTATATAAGTTCTACTTTGGGTTATGATGTTTTCGACCATAATTTTCAAAGTCAAAAAAACATAATGCTCTCTATCAACTTTTAACTATTTTCAAGTTTAGAATACGGTTTAGACTATTCTTATCAAATTTAACCTCTAAAAGTTTTGCTCTAACAAATCAAGGTAGGTTTATTAATACATATCCAACACACACACACTTGAGCTTCGCAGATTGTTTTCGCGATGTACGGCTACGATCAAGTTGAAATTCGGTAAACTATTTTTCTAAGTACTGTACCAAGTAAGAGCAAAAAGTCTACAATTTTCTTTAACAATTTTTTTACAATTTGTTTTAGCCTTTTCACTTCCAAACATCGTATGTAATTATACCACTCGAATCGGTATGAAATTACCTTCCTGGTAAATATAAATTTATTGCAAAAATCTTGCGCTAATATACTCAAAACCCCGAGCAAAGGTTAATTTAAGTTTTAGAAAATCTAAGAAATTGCAAATTGACAATATGTTCAAAAAACACCAACTTTTGAAAATTCGTCAAAAATTCTGTGATTCGTATTTTGACAATCTAAAGATGCGAAAATATGCCAAATTACGTCATCTTTCCAATCCTCTTTTCAAAATTTATCTGGTACTATTAAAACAATGTTAACGGTTCATTGATTGAAAAGAACGTTTTTACACCACTATTTTACATTTGTGGATATGATCTCCTAAAATTTAAAAAAAAATGTCCTTATGCGCAAAGTATAGCTTCTATCTTCAGCTCTCTTGGAAACTCAGTAATTTTTTTTGTGGCATTCCGTAACTGATCTATAGCATGTTTTTCGATTTTTTTTTCTCAGATGTGGGGGGAATTTAACCTTTTTTGAAAAGAGATAAGTGTCTCTAAATCCTGATTGGACAGCCTTTAGTATTGTCTGATTGGAAAATATTGGAAGATCAAAATGAAATTCTGCTAGCTTTGCCCACAGAGAACAGACGTACAAGCTAGCCCACGAAACTTATGTAAAAATTCCAACGCCCTTTTTGATCAAATTATTGTTTTTTGGCTGGTCCACCAGATGTCTCAAAACACATAAAAGAGAACTGTGTAAACAAAGCTGAGAAAAAATGTCTAAGCTCTAGTCAGTTTTCAATAGGTCGTATGAGCTACTTGGCATGCTTCAAGAAAATCGCTGTTGAAGTTTTGAAACACGTCCATCATATTGCATGATAAAAAAATATCTTGAAAGTTATAAGCTTTTCAAGATTGATTCAAGTTGATAGAAATACAAAGTTTTTAACAGTGGGATGCTTAAGTGATATTTGAAAGAAACCCGCTTTGAGATGCCTGGAATCAGTACAGCTGGGTGAGACTGATAGTCAAAATGCTCTTTGACACAGGCTATGCGTTTTTTTAACTTCAGTGCGAGAACTTATAAAAAAGCTGTTAGTTATTTCGACTGTCGTAGTAGTGAAAAAACAAAAAAAGTGAAATTTCGCCCAGTTAAATGGAACTCTGATTGCATTTATCCAGCAATAAATTGAAGCCGATTATTTTACTGAGACATAGGATTGATTATTTAACGATTACTCCTTTTCGAAAACCGGGCACTTTAAAGTTGATTTGTAACTTTTGAATGGTGCAATAGATGGCACTGTTTCAAGCCTATTTTTAACGTATTTTTTGGTAATAGCATTTGAAATTTTACACACTTTGCTGATGATTTTTGTTTCGAGCATGTACGTCTGTTCTCTGTGCTTTGTCTTAAAATATGTAAAAATGACTAAGATTTCTGTTTTTATCCATATGAAAAACAATGGATTATGTGCCCATAAAGCAAATTTCGAGAAACACACTTTTAAAGTCTAAGTTAAGCAAATTTCCAAGTATTTTCCGAAAAGGTAAACTTTTTAGTTAATCAAAGGTGTCGAGATTAAAATATTGCAATTTAAAATTTGCAGAAGAAAATTTTTTATGCATTTTTCTTTGAACTCTTTTTCAAAATCGACATAAGAGGTAACGACTGTTAAATTTCCATAAAAATTAAATAATTCAATTTCATTGTATGCAGACTATCAAATTGATATTCTACATGGTTTTATTTCGAGAAAAAATTTTAAAATTGCTATAGAGAAAAAAAATTTAACTGAAATCGATCCTTTGTGTTTAGTAATCTTTGATAATTACATCTTATTTATGATCAAAATCTATTTATACAAAACGTTTCCACTGCTGAAAACATTATAAATTATTGATTAAAGACAATAAAAATACTTTTTTTTCACTTTCATTTTAGGTTTCGCCAAATTCATGGTTTCACCATATTCACGGTGAAATTTGTTTTTACCGTGATAAAATCGAAAAACTACTGTTTTGTCAGGAGTGTCAAATTGACACTCCAGGAAATCTAATGAGTAAAAATTTCTGGGACGGATGAGGGTTAAATTATGAGACACTTCGATTCTGAACGGTTTCACACTAAAATATCTAATATAACCAGAAATATATAGTCCCTTAGCAACACGCTCTGTTACCGAAGAAAAATATTAATTGACTAATTTAGTTTGTATACAAGTCTGCTAGAAGTTTTGTATGAAAATTTTCAAATTTATTAATTTCTACAATTCTCAGAACATTTGTTCTTGGTTTCACAGCCCAAAAATCTCTGTTAGTTTTGAAAGCTATCCTTTCCGTTATAATTTGGCGCAACAAGTTTTCATATTATATGGTAATTTGTACGGGAGAACAACATTTTTCATTCAAAAACCACTAGAGACACTAGAGAACTTTAGATGATATATGTATATTTCTTTATTCTTACACTACATTCGTGCAAATAAATTTAACTTGTACTCAGTTTTTTTTTAAAACATAGGCACCGACATTGCTCATGAGAGCTGGGGTTCACAACTGATTTTATCAGAAAGTATGTATTGAGGTTCTTAATTTATATTTGGAAATTTGGTTAGTGTCCAGAATTCTGAATTGATAAAATCTTGATTATGAAATCAACCTTATGCCTAAATCTGAATGAAGATCAGATAACTACATTTTTTCCACAGTTCAGTCGTTCAGTCCTGGGCAATTATCAATTTTATTCTGAGTTTGGTTTTTTTCACTCTCACTCTCACTTTCACTCTCTGGAGCCACGAGAAATATAAACAAGCATCGTTTTCAACGATCTTTTTTCCCAACTTTCAACATCATCTCTTCAAAATCAATTACATTGACCGTCGGTAGTCATACCTTTTTTTTTTTCCTTTTTTTAATTTGTTGTTAAGAATCGAATTGTATATCGTCATGGGTTTTATTATTGATCAACTCCAGTGCTTTTTAAAAGTGCCATCATACTATTCAATTTGATGATTGCTTGTCCCTGGTTTTAAAATTGTGTAAGTATTAATGCAGATTTTTGTTTTATTTATACAGCAATGTCATTCAGTTGTGATTAACGTGCTATTAAACAGAAGTTGTTAGTTCACAGCCATTCCCCAAAAGCTCAAAGCAAAGCAAAC
The DNA here is from genome assembly GCF_029784155.1 of Uranotaenia lowii. Classification (NCBI taxonomy): domain Eukaryota; kingdom Metazoa; phylum Arthropoda; class Insecta; order Diptera; family Culicidae; genus Uranotaenia; species Uranotaenia lowii. The sequence continues at coordinate 366,424,900 of NC_073693.1, forward strand.
GACGGTTCACAAATTCTCCTGACACTAATTAGATAAATTGAAAGAGTTGCAGTCGTCTCATCCGCTTCGGGGGCAAACTCAACACACAAAAAAAACTCATTACCGTCGGTGCGAAAATTATCTTGGTTTTACACTGCACCGCGTAACCAGATCAGCTTTCCCAAACCCCAAAAGTGAGTGGGGAAAACCGGACACCAACCCAGCCACAAATCCCCCCGTTCGTCGTCGTTGTGGAAATAGTATTTCGGTTTTTTTTCCACCAGCCATTCGCTTCAATTTCCACACAGTTTCCGGTTCCGTTTGGCGCTAATCTAAAAGCTCCGACGGGAATCCATCTCTCATCCTACCTTCTTATTTTCCTGCTGACTGATTTTTTTTATGTTGCTCTCGTTTTTGCTCCTCGTTTTTGAACGACGATCCAACGACGATGATCCGGTTGAGGTCAGGCCCCGTAACGAAACTCCACAACTGTGGTGTCATTCAGGAAATGCTGTCGCTTTTATTTTCTGACCATTCGGTGTCCTTCCTTTCCGCCTCTCATGTTCCGGATCCATTGCCCCCATGGTTCGGCGACGATGAGGTTGCTTGCTGATGATGAATCCGTGATGCGACTTCATGTCAAACGGTCCGCAAATGGTTAAACGACTATTTTGTGTGTACACTTCGTGTGTGTGTCCTTACTTAACTAGGGGGAGGAGTTCCAGTTCCAGTTGTTGGGTGCATCACGGACTGGATGGCCAGTCAGTCGTTGCACGAAACATGTGTGTGCAGCAGGCAGAACGGAAGTCGGATTTTCTCCTATAGCATTGGGTTGAATGAGTTTGATTCAAAGCAAAAAGTGGTCATCCCATATCCACTAGTATGTAGTGTGGTGGTGGTCAAATAATTCAAATAGCTTCCGGGCAAGTGGTGTGTTGGGTTGATGCTGCCAAATGAGAAAAGTTATAGTTTCACAAATAGGAATCATATTGTCTTTTAATTCATTTTTTTAACTTTTATATGTAACTTGTTTCGAAGAAACATCAACGATCTCTTTCTAGTTTAATGAAAAATAAGTAACATAAACTTGAATTTATGGGAAGAATTGAGAATCAAATATTTGAAATTCTTCTTTTTCTATATTTCCATTAGGTAAATGATCATGAGCGGAACTAAATGGCTCAATTCAATGCAACTCGGTACAGTTGATCAAGCGGTATGGATAGGGGTTACATCCGATCGTTTTTTTTTAGTTCAGCGGATAGATCTAGATTTCTGCTTTCTAATAATGATTTGTAGAATTCTTTAGAGTAAATCCTAATAACTCCAGAGCTGTTTTACTAAAGAAAGAATTCTGGTCTTGAGCGGAACTAAAATATGATCTTGAGCGGCACTATTATGTACTGCCAACATCTTTAATAGCTCTCATTCCTATTCTTTGTGTAACTGTGAAAACTTCAATTAAATTCCATCTTAAAGATTTTCAAGTATAAAAAATTAATATTTTTACGTAAATAACAGAATCTTAGTCTTCCAAAGTTGTTTGCATTTATTTTTTACTTCAAAAAGATATCCAATTTTCACTTTGATTCGATGTATCTTATTTAAAACAATAGATTCTCTCAAATTTTAGTTTTTTAATCTTAAAAATTTAATTTTTTAGTGTATTGTGTAATGTGAATCATTCAACATTCAAAAAATTACGAGTAGAGTCATATTGCCCCGAACAACTTTTGAAGGAAACAACAAAGTCAGTATTAGAAAAGTATGTCTTAAATAACAGATCTAAATCGAGGTTTTTTTGTGAAAACAACATCTGATTTTTTTTTGTTTTTTTTTATCCAAAAACTCTGTGATGGACTTCTGTGATGCCATTTCCTTTAATTTCATTGAAAATTGAAAATTCTTATTTAAATTTTAGTTGAGAAAAATCAGTTTACATTACAAAATCTTATTATACTTTTCTAATCCAAAGTAAGAAATTTAAATGTTGAATATTGGCTAAAATAATTATTATTTTGGCAATCCATTCAAAATTTAAAAAATTGGGAAATCTGTGAACATTTTAAAATGCTGTGTTCTTTGATACAGATTCTGTGATAAAAATATGCTCAAAATTCTGTGAAATCACAGATTATCTGTGATTTCGGCAACCTTGCTCTGAACAACCCATTTATAGAATAAAATTTATAATAAATTCCAGTTTCTTATGAATCACGATAAAATTTATTATTAGAAAACATGTAATTATTAGGTATTTAGCTAAAAAAATTATTTCCTAAACCGATTTCCATGAGTTCGAGCTCAAATGTAAGCATCAACAACAAGGGAATCGGATAGGATTTCAATACTAGGCCATGCACCAATTGAATCGTTATGTACGTATTATAAAATTGCAGATCCGATGTGCTTTGCTACACTCAGAGGAAATCTTATTATAAATTTCATAAGATACATCTTATGAACCGCTTTTTTGTTTCCAAACTTATTTTTTCATAAGAGTCTTATGAAATTCTTTCAATTTTCATACGAAGTTCTTATGAAAAATAGAAGAAGCGACGTTGTGAAAAAATTATGAACACATTCATTCCATACATCAGTCATTTTCTCACCGTCGTACCAAGCACTAACCAGTTGTGGAGCCATTAGTTTTTCTCAAAGTTGAAGGTAATTTTGTTATTCTACATGGTAAGTTTATTTTTTGTGAACGCTCAAATTATTTGTTAAGTTAAATATATTTATTTATGTTTACTTTTCAGCATGTTGACAGACGAAAAGGATTAGTTCAATGGACCGGGTGCGGCAAAATGACTGTTGGAACCGTGCCTTGATGTGTTGCTTATGGTCATCATGATGTAATTGTAAGCAGCGGTTTATTTTAGAGCTAGTATTTCAACTCAAGATCAAAGATAGTTCTACTCAAGATTATATTTTACTTTAAAAAACCACGTGATTAACTGATATTTTAATGAGAAACTTAAAAAAAACTAGACTAATGCTTTTTCATGAGTTCTTCTACCATTTTAGTCATTAAGCTTCAGTTCATAACGATCAAGGGTTACATAAATTGACGTTTAAAGTCAGCATAGATTGGGGAAAATTGCAGCAGAAAAGGTATATGTTTTTAAAGCTTCGAATAACATTATTTCATTTCATAAATTTTAGCAAAAATGGCAAAGCTTGTATGAAAAGATCTTATAATCAAAGGTTTGAAGAACCTCTTAGCTGAATGAAACTATGATTTCATAGTAGTCAAAGATTCCTTTGAACTCAGCTACAGTATTTGAAAAACCCAAATACTAGTATTTCACTAGCTACTTGCTAGCATCCTCAGTAGGTCAAGTAGTGAAGTACTAGTATTTGAAATACTAGTATTTGGGTCTTTCAAATACTGTAGCTGAATTCAAAGGAATCTTCGACTACTTTGAAATCGTGAAAAGATCTTGAAAAATTGTATTTTAAACATTTCGATAAGATTCGTAAACAATCATGGCCTTACTAGATCTTAGGAAAAATAAAAAGTTCTGCTCAAGATCAGTTTTCGGCTGGTTCCGATCATTAACCCTTGGTTTTCTTTTAAAAACTTTTAAAGGAAGCTGATTACAGTACAATATACAGTCAGGCGAGTCACCTTTCAACTGCTTTCTTTTCCCAACGAGCTGTTCTTGAATCTAAAAAGATTTTCGAACAATTTTCTCGCTCTTTTTACAGTATTACCCATGAAAAAAAAATGCGAGAATTTGATCAAGTTTAAAAATCGCTTTTCTTAATATCTACTTGATTTGAAAACCTTATAATTCATTCAAGCATTTTGATAGACATATTAAAAACAAAGTGTCGATGTGTCCACTTTTGCTCTTAATTATACTCTATCCAGGCGTGAAGTCCATGTCCTAGAGTTGGAGGGCTCCAGAGAATCGACACTTAGATGAGAGAATTCACAGGCCTTCGCTTGAGCATACGCCCATATTGAAGAGTCAAGAGGGTTCAAATCTGAACTGCTCGTAGACCAAAGATCCTACGGCAAAAACTTCATATTCTCCTCCAGTCAGGTTAATGTTCTTTCAGAGGTACGGCATGAGCTCCATATTGTTGGAAAACAACATGCTCGAGTTCACCAAAGTTTTGCCAAATCCACGGAAGCTCCTGATTCTTCAAAATGTCCATGTGACTTCAGTAGGTATGAACTTTTACTTCAGCTTTTATGAAAACAGGAGGAGTCCGCAATCCATTCGAGATAACCGCTCCAAATACCATGACTCTAGTGAGATGCTTGGATTTCGCATTCTCTTGAAAATCTTTAGCCATCATGGATATATTTCACCCATTCTTTTCATACCGATTCTTGCGTGAATTGGATAACGAATCAATCGAAATATTTCTCGTCTGAGAACACGATGATTAGCTGCTTTGTTTGAACGCGAATCCGTTGTCCTTCTCTAAGAGTCCGGCGCCGATTGATCGACGCACAGGGCGTAGATCAAAGATCTCAACTGCTGGCAATCCGGAGCCAGAGTCTTCACTTGCTGCCAGCCAAGGTTCTCGTCAACTGTGCAGCTTTTACGAGCTTCTGGGCCTACTTCTTCTTCGATGCCCATCTGGATTCCAGTCAAACGCCTCTTTGCAAATCTCGTTTTCATCTTTTCGCAGCGTGTTCCCAATCCATCTCAACTCGTTCCCGGATCTCGATATTTAGCGCCTTTTGATGACACCGGCAAGGTAGTTCCACGTTTGAGATCCAGTTTCCAGGACACCAAGCGCGGATGATGCATAAAAACTTGCAGCGATTCATAAAAACTTGCAGTTTTCGCATCGTCATTGCATATGTGCACTGTGCACCATGCGCACTCGTACAACAATACGGATTTGACGTCTTAGGGATGGCGTGATCGCCAGATGTTTCGGAGACTCGCAAACGCAAATCGGACCTTTCTGATCCGAGTTTCGATGTCTTTCCTGGTACCACCATCAGGCGTAATCTGGCTACCGAGATACTGGAAGCACTCCACTTTTTCAACTTGTTGCTCAGCTACCATGAAACCATGGAGGGATTTCCTGTGTTGATTCCATCGACTTGGTCTTTCCGACATTGACTTTAAGACCTGCTGCCTTGGAACTTTCGGTGAGGTCGCCGAGTTTGCTCTGCATGTCCGGTTGTGTTTGGGCGAGCAAAACAATATCGTCAGCCAAGTCAAAGTCGTTCAGTTGCTCCATTGTTAAAGGATTCCACGGCAATCCTCGGTTCGGTGCACAGTCAATCGATCCAGTCAGAATCTCATCCATTACGATAAGAAAAAGTAGCGGTGATAAGATACACCCCTGTCTCACTCCAGCAGTTACCGGGATTGACCTTGCACGAAAATGCCTCGTATTGTGCTTCGATGAGATGGACTAGTTTCTCTGGTACTCCTCTTCACCTTAGAGCCGCCCAGATGTTTTCATTTTATCGGACACGAATGCCAAAAGTTGGTAAAATGTCCTAAATTAAATTAATAATAATAATAATAGATGTTTTCATGGTTATTTAAGTCGGTCGAATGCTTTTTCGAAATCAACGAACACCAGCAGAAGAGAGTCCTGGAATTCGTTGATTTGTTCCAGTATGATTCGTAGCGTTATGATGTGGTCCACACATGATCATCCGGATCGGAATCCAGCTTGTTGCCGTCGGAGTGTAGCGTCGATTTTCTTCTGGATCCTGTTCAGGATCACTTTGCAGAGTACTTTGAGGGTTGTACAGATCAACGTTATGCCTCGCCAGTTACCACACTCTGTCAGGTCTCCTTTCTTTGGGACCTTTACGAGGATACCCTGCATCCAGTCGGCCGGGAATGTTGCAGTATCCCAGATGTCAGCGAAAAGACGGTGCAACATTTGTGCTGACAAGGCAGGGCAGGAATGCAATCGATCCCAGGTGCTTTGTTGGATTGCATGTTTTTGATTGCCGCTTCTATTTCAGTCAGCGAGGGCGCTTCCGAATTAACGCCATTTAAGGACCGTATCGTAAATTATGAATACAACTTACAAGTCTTCTATTTATTTATTGTTCTTTTATATTTCAATTCTGGTTGTTTGTACATGTTTATTAGACTTCAAAGAATTGGATAACAGCAAGGATCATCTAATTATCCTTGGATCTGCTCAGTTCACGCACTTTTCCGTTGGCTCCTCGCATTAAGTTTTGCACAGCGGTTGTATCGATGGTATTGCTTACATTTATCCAGTCCTTCTTGAACTGATTGATGTCAACAGCTTCATGGTCCTTCTTCCGCAGTTTCCCTTTCATCAGGGCCCAATACCTTTCGATAAGCCGGATCTCTGGGCAATTTGGAAGATTCATCGCTTTTGCCACGAAATTGACTTCCATCTCTCGATACCACTCCAAGACTGAACGCGCGTAGTGGCATGATGCAAGATCTGGACAAAATAGTGTCTGACCTTTATGCTTCTGAATGAGTGGCAAAATACGCTTTTGAAGACATTCAGTCCGATATATTTCGGCATTCATGTTCCCGAAAGTGAAAAAAGGTGATGACTTCATACCACATTGACAAATTCTTTGCCAAACCAGCACCTTCTTGCCAAATTTTTCACAAAAAATTGACTTCTCCGAGTTTGGGACATCCGTTCCTTGAGGCACAGTGTAGAATTGTGCACCTGGAAGAGTTTTATAGTCCATTTTCACATTTGTTTCATCATCCATAATAATGCACAAATTCTTCTTGCTCAAAACCTCATCGTACAACTTTCGAGCTCGAGTTTTCACGGATTTCGCCTGAATTTTGCTGCGTTTCGGACATTTCTGCTTCTTGTAAGTGTTCAAGGAGTTATGTGCCTTGGCACGTTGCACCATTCCGATTGATGTCCCACACTTTCTTGCGCAATCCCGAAATGACAAATTCCGTTTTCTTTCAAACTGCTGGCATATTTTTTTTGTCCAAAGCCGGCTTGGATGCACCAACTTTTCGGCCACGACCAGGTAGATCCCAATGTGGTGGAAAGAAGGTGATGAAGAAACACGCACACTAATACAGAACTCGTTATTCAAGAAGTAAAAAGGTAAACAAAGCCTACGTCACTTGCCAGGATATTTATGTATCCTAGGCAAGAATCGTAAACAGCAGTTGGCAATGATTTTTTTCTCTATAGTTTTCGCGGTTGGTTGTTTGTTTGGAAATGCAACTGACGTCACAAATTGTCATGGTTTCAATGTTTACAAAAAAAAACTTTTACTAACACTTAGCACGGGATTTCCATCGCCACCTGAGATGTGTATACAGGTTGGGTAGATCCCTGAAAGTGTTGTGCATACCAAATCGGGCAATAGCATTTTGAACTGCACAGATGCTGACTTCTTCCTGTTTCGCCAATTTTCTTATCGTCAAGCCGGGCTCCGAACAGTATTTGGTCACAATCGTTTTCCGTTTTTCTTCCGAAAGTCCCTTCATTGCTGCGCCGGGATACAAAACTCAACTTTTTTCGACCTATTCTGTTTGTTTACTATGTTTATAACACGCGATCACTGAACAGCTGTCAAAACACTTCATAGTCTTTTTCACAGAGAGGCTTAAAATTGACTTCATAAATTACGATACGGTCCTTATGCGGCTTACTGTCGGCGCTTCGAGCTGCGGGTTCTGTTGGCCATCGCTATTCGTGACTAGGAAAAGTTGTTCGAAGTGCTCAGTCCATCGTTGAGCTGATGTGTTCGATCGGTCAATAACTGACCTGCTCGGTCTTTCAGCGGCATTCTTGCATTAGTTCTTGCACCACTGAGGCGGCGAGAAATGTCATAAAGTAATCGGATATCTCCATTGGCGGCGGCTCTTTCTCCCTCTTCGGCTAGGGAGTTTGTCCAGGCTCTCTTGTCTCGTCTACAAGCTCGTTTAATTGCCTTTTCCAGCTCCGCATATCGTAAGCGGGTGGCTGCTTTGGCTGACCCGGTACATGCCTGCTCAATTCCGACTTTCGCCTTTCTCCGATTATCGACCATCATCCTCCAAGTTTCATCCGACATCTATTCACTTCTTCTTCCACAAACTTTACCATGAGTACCCTGGCTCGTCGTGATAAAGGCATTCTTGATTCCACATCACTGTTCTTCGACTGTTCCGTCTGTCGGCAAATCCGAGGCTCGGGATTCTAGCTGTTCAACGTATGCCCTTTTCACCTCTGGATTTTCCAACCGGCGGACGTCGTATCGACACTCGACTTTCTCCTCCCGCCGTTGGACACGCGCGACTCTCAGTCGTAGCTCGCCAAGGACGAGGTGATGGTCAGATGCAATGTCTGCGCTTCGTTTGCTGCGGACATCAAGAAGGCTACCTCTCCATTTTCGGCTGATGCAGATGAGGTCAATTTGATTTTCTGTTCGGCCATCTCGGGATACCCAAGTGACCTTATGTGCTGGTCGATGGGGGAAGAGCGATCCACCGATCACCATGTTGTTGTTGCCACAAAATTCTGTCTCATCTGTCCTAGGCCATGGCGCCCCATGATGCGCTCAAAGTCCTGATTATCGGAGCCAATCTTTGCGTTGAAGTCGCCCAAATGGATTTGAATGTCACCCTTCGGAATTTTCTCTACCACGCTGTTCAGTTGACTGTAAAACTGCTCTTTCTCCTGCAAATCGGCAACGTGGAAGATTTCTAACCCGTGTTCTAAATCTGGCTACGATTATTCTTTCGTTAATCCGTTCCCATCTAATGAGGGCTTAACAGAAAACCAACTCTTCGTTCCCGAGTAGAATGTTCTCCTCGTATGCCAGAGTAAAGCAGGACTTGCCCGGATTGTGTCTTGTGCTCTCCAGTATTAGGCCAACGGACTTCGCTCAGTCCCAGAATTTCAAGCTTAAGGCGGCTAGCTTCTCTAGCAAGTTGAGCCAGCTTGCCTTGTTGGGCAAGGGTTAAAACGTTCCAAGATCTTATTCGTGTCCGTTTTTTCATGCTAAAAGTCGTCGCCAAAGTTCCAGGTCGGTCATTTCTTTCGGATTCCGTAACAATTTTAAAATCGGGAGCAGTAGGTTGTTAGCCTAAAGTCCCTATCCCGCGATGGGGCTGCCATCTTGGACTTAGCTGGCGGGAGCCGCATTTCATAAATTCAGCCGCTCGCTGCAAGGCAGACGCTGTTTGAGCCGCCCCTGACCTGGGGAACAGACGCGTGCGGCCACCTTCTCAGTCTGCATGCGTAGTTAATTATCATAAAAAAAATTAAATGAAATTATACATTAATTTGGACAAGTGAAATTATTATCGCTTCTTGTCAGAGCTGTTCACACACTATAACCCACTGTTCACACTGACATGACACTTAGAACCAAAGCTCGATCATTTTGTGGCTAATTTTTTTTGTCAAATTTTGCAGGTTCGCAATACCGACGGTAGGTGGCGAACCTCCAAAATGTAACAAGAAATTGCCCTGTAGGAAAAATGGACCTGTTTAGCCCAATTTTGTCGAAGAAATTGCCTATATTTTTTTGAAAGTTGAAAGTTCTAACTGGGATAGCATTTCTTCCAATCGATCGATGCGCACTCTGGAATCGACATTGCGTACTGTTGGAAAAATTATCCAACAAACGAAATCGAGTGTCCAGCCAGTATGGTCAGTGCTATAACAATCCTGCAATTGAAGGCTAAATGAATTTCGTACTAAATGAGTTAATTTCCAATAACTTTTTGGAATACACGTAACATTTAAGAAAACCTATTTCTTAGAAGGTAAATTCAATTTACTATTCTTTGAATTTGTAAACGGTTCATTCACAACCCTTTGATCCAATCCGGTCTCCGACTTCCACCGAATAAACTTCAAAGAACACCTCCCGACCGCCTCTGGAGCCATATAAAATCCGAAACCACGAGCGAGCATGAGTGATACTTTTACATGTGCAGCTTATTCTGTGTCCTGTGGCAGCATCGGTTTCTGGTAAACTCGGTTTTTTTTTCCTTCCTTTTACATATTATCACACACATGAGTGACATGAAGCTGCCCTGCGGCTGGAAATCTAGGAAGGAGAAATGGATTCTTTTCCAACATTTCTTGCAATGTGTGTGGAGCAGGACAGTTTTCGTTTCGTTGCATCATTTGGCTTAATTAATTCTCTAGAAAATTTCACCAGATTATAAAGAAAGGAATTGAAGTTTGATTGAAGATTGTTTGATTTTTTTTCTGATAATAAATTAACTCTCATTAGTTCAACAGCTAGAATTGTACTTTTTTGATTTCTTTATTCTCATTCCAATAATGACTAAAATTACCAAAATGGCAGATATTACAAACATCGCAAAAATTCCAAAAATATATTAAAATGATACAATTTTGAAAAATAACTAAAAGAAAAAAAACTTTAAAAATACACTGAATTGCTCAAACTGGTTAACTAATAAAAAAGACACAAAAATAACAGAAAAAAATTGATAGAACAAATATATTCATCACACGTCTAAGTTCAAGTTCAGAACAAGGTTCTGCAAAAAAAAACACCCAGGTCACAGCTAATTCCACCGAGCCATGGCTGCTAATCCGATTGCTTAACGCTTCACGGATATGTCGCCGCAACGTAGCGCTTGTTGAACCATGATCCCATCACGAGTTCGCAACCGTCAACAAAAAAAAGGTCCGAAAATGGGAACATCCTGTCTGGATCCGAAAATGTTTTACAGGAGCCTTTCGAAACCAAAAAATTGAAATAAAAATAACGTTTGTTGGAAAAACATGACCCCGATACCCGGAACGAACAACAGATATCGTCCCAAATCATAACGGATGACCGGATGATAGGTAAACCCTTTCGTGTCACGGCAGCGTGGAATATGATAAAGGGTGGATTTCAATGACGGCCAACGTTCAGAAACATGTATCATAAATTAGGTTTATCGGACTTTTTTACGGTCTCATTCAATAAATATTTCGAATTCTAAAGCCGTAGCTCAAACAAATTTGCTTTACGGTGGACGCTCGAAGCTTGAACCAGGTAGAAGGGAGAAAGTGTGAACTTTCATCCGCTTGCATTGCGTGGATGACCTTTTTGCACTGTTTGCATCACGATTATCACAGCATCGCGTGAAGAGCTCTGTGCTGGTGCTGAGTTGCTGCCAGTTTACCATCAAGTGGCTTTAATGAACAAAGTACCACCCACTCATGCGGCCCCAAAAGAGGGGTCGGTACCTCAGGCATCGTAGAAATAACTCACACGAATGGGTTTAATAGCCGGTTTTTCGGCTTGTTCCGTCGTTATGGGTTTGGGAGAGGTGGAAAAGAGATGGGATCACAACATTGCAACCAGCGTTATTTGCATACTTTTCCAGAGTGGCTCTCTTGTTGCAGTTATGTAGTACCCATGTGAATGGTGACCAATTTTATCGGCACGTTTGATTAGCAGGAAAAAGCAAAATGAAGGGGGAAAAGTGGAAAGTTCACTTTTCACATGCCAATGATGGTTCAGTTAGACTCTAGTGCCCTGTGCTGATAATAATGATTGATGCCGGTAGGTCCCAGGACACTACCTGCTATTGGTATCAATCATTCTGGCAAAAAGGGAAGGGAAAAACAGTGATATGAAATCATCGTTATTCATATTTACGTGCTAGAGCCCACCCACTTCGGTTGATTATTATGCAGATATTGAATGTGAGGGGCCAGAAACTATGAATAGAACGATACCTATAGATGATGTCGAACTAAAGCTTGATGTAATTGATTATGATTGAAACACCTCGCAACAGATAAGCATCATCGTCATCATCTGAAATTTGATGTGATAGGGCGATAAATTATCGGTCTTCGTATTGCTGGTCGAACGAAGGCTAAATGAGCCGTCCAGCATTTCATCGTATTGAACCGTTTTAGAATATTTTCTGTGCTTTTTTTAATATTCATTATCAGTTTTTGACATTTTGACGATTTTAGGAGTTTTTTTTACAGGATTGTTGGAATTCAGGTTTTTTTTTTGCTTTTTTTCGGTATTTTCTGTTTTTTTAGTTTTTTTTTATTTAAGGGCATATATTTTGTGTTTTCTTGGTTTTTATAGTATTTTTGATAGTTTTATCTTATTTTAATTTTTTATGAAGATATTAATCCCGTAATGTATCTTTGTTACTTAATTTGTCGGCCTTATCGGTAGAAAGTGACGTCCTTTTCAGTAGCGGCATCTTAAGATTTTGATATTTTATAGTTGGATAGAAAGTTAGAAGAAATGAAAGATGGTTAAAATGAGCCGGTAGAATTTATTTAGAAGCACTATCAAATTTTTGTTCAGCACGGGTTCACTAAGGGCCATTGATTACGATCAGTTAAATTCTGTTTATGAAAGCGAGTCAATCCGTGTTACGGCTATTTCTGCGAGTGAAAAACTAGAAAAACTTGTCGAATTGTATAAACATCTGAGGCTTAAATACTCAAAAACAGTGAAGGTTACTGTTAATGTCAAATCAACTTGCCCGTGGATGTTTTTTGATTTGTTGAAACTAATAAAAGTCAAGAACAATCTTTTAGCAAGAAGCAAACAAGTTAATTGAAAGCTACCTTGCTGATCGCACCCAATATGTAATAGCCAATGGGGTCACCAGCAAACTTTGTCCACTATCAGTCGGTGTTCCACAAGGTAGCAACTTGGGACCACTGTTATTTCTGATTTACCTCAATGACCTGCCCAATCTCGGACTTTGTGGGAAATCTCGCCTTTTCGCGGATGATATCTCCATGTTGTATGCTAGTGAAAATCCAGAACATATAATCAACAGTATGAAAACTGATCTAAAAGCATTGGGGAACTATTTCACAGAAAATCTACTTTCATTAAACCTATCTAAGACCAACTATACCACGATAATTCCCGATCTTGTTGTCAACTCAACGGTGATTGAACAAGCCAATCACCAATATGACAAGTTGATTGATCATTGATGACAAGTTAAAATGGATCGCACATATAGATAAACTAAAGAAAGAATTAAGTGCTGCTTGGGGTTTAGTTTGGAGGATCCGAAATCTGCTGCCTACAGAACAAATGATTACCATGTACCATGCCTTCGTACAGTCAAAGCTGCAGTACATGGTTTCCATTTGGGGAAGTGCATCTAAAACGAAAATGAAAGAAATACATATTCTGCAAAATAGATGCTCGAAGATAGGATACCGGAAACCGCGACTGCACTCAACTGATCAGCTGTATCACAATGCTTCAGCATAAATTTTCCTCGTCCAAGGTCTAAGAGAAGTTCAGATATTAGTCCAAATGAAAAAAAATTTAGATAACCCTCGAGCACACAAAAACTTGGAGTTCCCGGTAAATTCTCACCGATACCCAACAAGAGGTCCAGGAAATCTTCAGATTCGACGAGTAAACACAGAAAAAGCTAAGCGAAGTTTTACCAACTTCGGAATTGCTCGTTATTTACAATGCCCTGTCAGCCCATATAAAATCAGAACAAAACTTAATCAAATATAAAAAAACTTGTAAAAGCTTATGTTCGTAGTCGAATGATGAATGAAACGCCAGTCCAATAGTTTGGAAGTGTGCCCAGAATCCCCTCAAAAGAGAATATTCTCACTGAGGATGCCCAACCGTGCTCCTCATCCAAAGTTGAAACACTACCAAAAACAAATTTTACGCCATACTAAAGCCCAAACGACATTTTTTTCTTATCATTTTCGCCGCCATCCCGCCAAGCCACCACATTGCTGCCCGCCACCCAAAAGACACCACCCCCGCCACCGCCACCCATTAGCCACCAGTAACAATCAAAAAATATAGTGCTTTCAACACATATCAGTGGAAAAGATAAGAATTAAAAACTTTAAAATTGTAATCTTTGAATTGAAAAAAAAAAATATAATAAGAATTATAAATGGAGAGGAGGTTTTCTTCAATCTAAAAAAAAATAAAATGAAATAAATGAAACCCCGATTTAATACACTTGACAGTGGATGTCCAACTATGTGTTTAAAAAAATTTTCGTTGTCCTACTTTGGACCCTTTAAGCGGTACTTTTTAAATAATCATACTTTCCTCAGAAACAAACGGGAGCTTTCTATCTTTCAAGATATGTATTTATAGTTCATTATCTTATCTACAAGTTTCAATGAGAATTTTCAACATAGGTTTCGCCTTTATTAAAAGATTTGCATAGATATTGATGATGAAAATTTCCATCTTTGACCTACTGCTCCTATTTTGGTACTGTACTGGTACCTTTAATTGGACCTATATCTTAACTTCTTATAAAATGTATGATTTTTCGAAAATAAGTAAACAAAAACATTAAAAGTGTAATCTTTAATTAAATATTACCATGAAAAGTATTACAGCTTTTTAACGACTGAAAAAACCTACATTTCTGTCATGAATATTTTAAACACTTTTACTCCCCGTCAGCTCTATCAGCAGAAAAATAGCTGAAACTTTTAGATGTTTACTAACTTATACTTTATTTGCGTAAAGCTAACAAAAAATGTAAGAAATGTTCAATATTGGTTCTGAATTATGCCCCAATTAAAAATTTGCACCTTTGTTGATTTGTTTGGTATTCAAACAAAGTTTTTGTGATGTTAGGTCTAAAAATGGAGCATCAAAGTTAAAGTCTCCTATATTTGGACCCTTTACAAATTTTCCGGGTTTTCTATTGATTTTCAAATAGGTAGTTTGGTTCATGTTCTCCATAGTAAAAGTATTTTTTTTTTTAAATTTGGCTTGGAAACTAAAAAAACGTGATTTTTCCTTGTTTCCTCTTTTTTCTCAATACGCGCCTCATCAATTGAGCTGTCTAATTTACCACTGAATAGGAGGCACATTTTAAAAACGTTGAAAATTTTATCAGAACGACTTTTTATGGCAAAAAGAGGTATGGAAGGATTCAGGAAGAATAAGAGTTCATTGTGCACATAGCAGCATCTTTATCCTTTGCAAGCAAAATGAATTATTTACAATTTTTGGCATTTTAGGACTAAAGTAGGCTCTAGGACCAAAGTAGGAGCACTCACCCTAACTATTTTTATTATAATAAACGTTATTTTTAGTCAATTTCCGACCATATCTAGTATTCTTCATTATTTTTCAGTTGTTTTTTGTCATTTTAGTCTTTTGTTTATAATCTTTTTTATATTTTTTAATTTTTCATCTTTTTGCATTTCTTCAAGTACTAAATTAAAACTACTAAAATTTATTCAAGTACTAATAATTTAAAAAAAATTTTTTTGTTTTTATTTTGCTGACCATTTCAGAAATTTAAAACGTATTTTCGGTGTTTTCTAATTTATAATGTTCCTATAAGGTATAAGTTATAGCGAAAACTAAAAGTTTTACTTTGGTACATGTGCCAAAATCGAATGTTGCCAAAATTGAATGTTGAAAAAACCAAATGTTGCCAAAAACGAACGGCGTCTGTATATTGAAAACATTATGTATTGGGTGAAATTACAATCGCTTGGGTAGAATATATGCGGTAACTTGGGGAAAATAATTTTTTTAAATTTTGATAATTTTGAAAATGTTGTCAATAATTTCATTTTCGTAGTTTTGGCATTTTTTCATTTTTTTTAAGTTTCAATTTTGTGATTTTGGCCATTTTAGTCATTGTTGTCAATTTTGTTAATTTTATATATTTTTTTCAATTTTATCACTTTTGTAAATTGCATGATTTTTTGTTAAAATTTGACAGATTTGTAAAATTTTAAAACAAAATTTTTTTTTTTACAAAACTAGCAAAACTGAAAACATTACCTATACAATTGACAAACAAGATTTAACAATTTCAAAATCAACATAATTGATAAAATTGGACAAATTGACAGAATTAACATCAATGACAAAACTGACGAAATTGGAAAATAGAAATTTAAATTTAAAAAAATATAAAAATTAAAAAATTTTGACAAGGATGGCATAAAAAAGAAAAAAATGATTAAAGGGAAAAAACATTGTTAAAAGTAACCAAACTGACAAAATTTTTAAAAAAAATTTACAAAAGTTACATTATTGACCGCATAGATAAAATAAGCTAATTTGACAAAACAAAAAAAAATTGATAAAACCTACAAAATAAACATAATTGACATCTAAAGAGGCGAATGAATTCTAAATTTCAAGTCTCTGTGGAAACATTGTGGAAACCACATAATGCCAAGCTGATGTTAAGCTGACTGCTGACCGGGTGGCCACAAGTAAGGTCTGTTGTAATAGTGATGCATAACCACGACTAGCGAGTTAGAGGGAAGGACGCTCATATATGCACAGGGCATTAGTAGTGTTCAGTATAATCCACACAGTCTCTATAAAAATAAACAAAACAAACATTATTGACTTGAATAACAAGATTGAATTTTGTCGTTATTTTCATTGTTGCCAAAAATGATAAATGTGAATTTCGACGTCATTGTCGTTTTTGTCATTTTGGTTCGTTTGATCATTTTATCACTTATGACATTCTTGTCATTATATTTATTTTTTTCTTTTTTTTGTCATTGTTTATTTATTCTTTTTTGCTCTAACTTCTCTTTTTTTCTTTTTTCCCTCTTTTTCTTTCTTGTATTTCTTTCTTTTTTTATTTTTTTGTTCTCTTTTTTTTGTTTTTTTCTGTTCTCTTTTTTCTGTTTTTCTTTTTTTTTCATTTCTTTCCTTTTTTTCTCTTTTCTTTCATTTTTCATTTTTTCCAATTTTTGTTTTTTACTCCAATTTTTTTGTATACTTTCACTTTAATTGGTTTTTTTCAACTATTTTTTCAAAATATATTTTTTGTTTTTTTTAATTTTTTTTTGTTGTTTTTATAATTTTTTTTTCATGTTTGCATTTTTTATTATTTTTTCACTTATTAAAATTTAATAATTTTATGTGATTTTTTCATATTTTTTATTTTTGATTCATTTGTATTTATAATGTAAGGTTTTAAATTTTTCCTTTTTCTATTTTTGTCAAATCTGTCTTTTCTTTAATTTTCATTATTTTTATCAATTCTGTTTATTTTGTCATTTTTGTAGTTTTTATAACTTCTGTCATATTTTTCATGCAACTTTTTAGTTTTACAATTTTTCATTTTGATAATTTTTAAAATAACTGGCTCATTGTATATTTATTAAAATATTTTTGTATTTGTGTAAGATATTGAAAATATTTTCATGCATAGAAATTCTAACAATCTTTTTATCTGATTTAATTACAAACATCTTGAAGCATCATATTAAGAATATTTGGAAGAAATTTGCAAAATTGTATAAGAATAAATCAACAGTTTCAACGTATATTTCTTAGAATAAATGAGCATTTCCTTTTATAAAGTTTTAGATAATTCATACTGTACAGTATCAAAAATCGTCTTAGACCTGTTGTAATAAACAGTATCAATCCCCCGTATAATCAAAACCACCAAAAACGGGAGCATCAAAAAGTAAAAATCATTCATCTACTAAAAATTAGAAGTCGTTTCTGAGAGTTCAACTTGAAAAAAAAGTTACGCCCTAGGCAGACCAACGAAGCCGCGTGTTTTCAGGAGCAAAAACAAAGAATCGCGAAAGAGGAAAAAATGGGGAAGTAAATTACCATAACCGAAAACCGTGAACCAATCTTCCGAACAACCTACCATCGAGCCAGCAAACCGACCAAGCGACCGATTTCATCCGAAGAGTACCGAAATTAATTAATTTATAACAGACTAACACCCGACCGAATCTGCTAACGAGACTAGAGCAGATCGGTTGCTTCAGAAGGCTCCAGGGGCATTTGGTTCAAGATTCGTCCTTGGGCCAACCAAAAACAACCACAAATCGGTTCCCCCTATGAAGCAGAGGCAGAATAAAAACAACAACTCCCGGAACGCTGCGGCGGATAAACGATTTTGAATTGCCGGAATAAAATAGCACCAGCCTCCTCCATCTGAGACTAAGACAGGTTGAGCGGAAGGTTGATTGAACTTTAAGCCTCCGTCCCGTTTCAAAGGGACGACTCTGGAAAATTGATGAATTTGTTCACCCCGTAATTTTCTACGGAAGCTCCTCAAAGCGTTAGGCGGAATCATTAGTAAAATGCTCGGGGTTGTTTGTGAAGATTTTCAATGAAATTGTTTATTGCCTATTGGGAGGAAATTGAAAGTGTTTCGGTTTCGATATCTAAATTTATACGGCTCTACAAATTGATTGAAGTTTAGATTTTTATCAATTTGTAAAAATTATTAAAGCAGTTGTGGAAAGGATCTCGCTTTCCAATGATGAATTATGAGTAGTATTCCACATCCTAAGCCAATGGTCTTAAGACCGAATCTCAGCCGGGAAACACCTAAATTCGACATTTTATACCTCACAAACCATGCATTGGACCAAATTCCTTAAATCTAGGTAGACATTTGATGTCTTGGCAACATTTTCATATTTTTCGATGATCTATCAAATTCTTGAAAGAAAAAAGTGATTTTTCCACCTGGAAGGAAAATTAAAAAAATATTTCTTAAAATTAATTTAGAGACTTGATGTCTTCACAAAAGTTGTAGATCTTATTATTGTAAGAAACTTTGACACCATCAGGATCGCAGTTACGAGCATTTTAAAAATAATACAAGCAATTTTGAGTTTTTATTTATTATCTTTTTTAGTATACGATTTACAAACTTGGTATTGTTGAGAAAATTGTTCAAATTGTTGAAACACACAATTTTGTGGAACATGTCAAATACATATTTCAACTAAGAAAGGAGATATATATTACAAAGTATCCAAAATAATGTCTTTTTTCAGTAAGTTATAACCTTAGTTGCATTGAATAACAGAACAAGTGCGTGTTTTCAGTTATCAATATTTGTTTTTTTAATTTTTGAAATTTTAGAAGAAGACCTAAAAAATGTTTCTTCTTGCATTTTTTAGAGATCTCTGAAGGAGAAATCCATAGTAAAATAAAATTGGAATTCATCAAAAAATTTCACCTTTTTGTTTACATTTTTCCTAATAACAAAACGTCAAGGATTCTTCTGGCATCTCGAATTGAGCAATGTTTGATGATGTTTAGGCCCAAGCATAGTTCCCTCAATTGCTAAATGTTCAATTTATCCTCAGTATATAAAATTAAATGATATTTCAAAAAAATGTGAGATTTTACAAAAATAACAAAAATGACAAATTTGACAAAAAATACAAAATTGAGAAAATGGTCAAAGTTGAATAAACTATCGAAATTCTCCAAAATGACACAATCAATAAAATTGAAGAAATTGACAATTGTCAAAAAAAAAAAAAAATTGAAAAAATTTAGAAGGTGACAAAATTGACATAACGGACAAATTGACAAAAATGCCAAAATGAAAAAATTTTCAAATTTAACAAAATTTAAAACATTGAAATAAATCGACAAATTAAAAAAAATAACAAAATTCACAAAATAAGTCAATTTGAAGAAAATTACAAACATAATAATAAAAATTGTCAAAAATAAAAAAAAATGGTCAAAACTTACAAAAATGAAAAAAGTGACAAAAATAACAAAAATGTCTAGAATGAAAAAGAAAGAAAAAAAGAAGAAAAAACGAAAAACAGAATATAAAAATATATAAATACAAAAAAAAATCCAAAAAGTACATGAGATTTTAGACAAAAAAAGAAAAATTAAAAAAAATTAAACAGAAACAGAAAAAAGAGAAAAAAATTAAGAAAACATTGAAAACAAATAAGAAAAAAAAGATATAAAAACCATAAAACATAGATAAAATTTATAAAATACAAAAAAAAATAATACAGTTTAAAAAAAGTTTTGAAAAAAATGGAAGACTCTAGCAAAAACAGTTTAGCACTCTGGCGTTTCCACCTAACAATTTTCGTTTCTTAATTACCCTCTTATTAGAATTATAATATGCCG
Organism: Uranotaenia lowii; assembly: GCF_029784155.1. NCBI lineage: Eukaryota > Metazoa > Arthropoda > Insecta > Diptera > Culicidae > Uranotaenia > Uranotaenia lowii. The sequence continues at coordinate 366,444,707 of NC_073693.1, forward strand.
ATATGCCATAAACTTGAATAAGAAAAACAGTAATACACAAACGAAGGAAATAGATAAAAATTGAATCAAAGCAATCGAAAGATTCCTTTTAATTCAACCACGGTAAATGATAAGTTCATATACCAGTATTTCGATAGCAACTTACTACCTTCTTCAGTGAACGTTTTCGATTGATCGAAAATTGCTTTCGATTGCTTTGATTCAGTTGAATCATTCAACCAAGTAGGCTCATACCACAACAGAGATAAAAATTGGAAAATAAAAAAAAAAACATATATTTAAAAGGGCAAAAAAAGAATATTGTTTATTATATGATTTTAAAAAATTTTCTAAATATTTTTATTACACTCAAGATGTTTGTAATTAAATCATTTAAAAAAAATTGTAAACATTCCAAAACCTTTAAAAAATACAGTGAAACTACCTTTTTTCAATCTCAAAAAATAATTTGATTTTTGAAATTTTTCTACATATTTTGTTCTACATATTACACGTACATTGAAATGTCATCAAAAAATAAAAAAACGAAAAAAAAGGGAAAAAAGATAAAAATGGTATAAAGAAAAAAAATTTGAATATTTAAAAATAGAAAAATAGGAAAAAAAATAGTTGAAAGAAAAAACCAATCGAAAAAACTCAATAGAATAAAAGTTCAAGATGAAATAAAAAAATAAAAAGGTAAAATAAGGAAAAAAGAAAAAGAAATGAAATAAGAAAAAATGGAAAAAGTTTAAAAGAACACTTGAAATTAAAAAAAAATAGAAAAAAAATTGAAACAAAGAAAATTTGAAAAAGAAAGAAAAAAAGAAGAAAAAACGAAAAACAGAATATAAAAATATATAAATACAAAAAAAATCCAAAAAGTACATGAGATTTTAGACAAAAAAAGAAAAATTAAAAAAAATTAAACAGAAACAGAAAAAAGAGAAAAAAATTAAGAAAACATTGAAAACAAATAAGAAAAAAAAGATATAAAAACCATAAAACATAGATAAAATTTATAAAATACAAAAAAAAATAATACAGTTTAAAAAAAGTTTTGAAAAAAATGGAAGACTCTAGCAAAAAAAGTTTAGCACTCTGGCGTTTCCACCTAACAATTTTCGTTTCTTAATTACCCTCTTATTAGAATTATAATATGCCGATATGCCATAAACTTGAATAAGAAAAACAGTAATACACAAACGAAGGAAATAGATAAAAATTGAATCAAAGCAATCGAAAGATTCCTTTTAATTCAACCACGGTAAATGATAAGTTCATATACCAGTATTTCGATAGCAACTTACTACCTTCTTCAGTGAACGTTTTCGATTGATCACTGAAGAAGGTAGTAAGTTGCTATCGAAATACTGGTATATGAACTTATCATTTACCGTGGTTGAATTAAAAGGAATCTTTCGATTGCTTTGATTCAGTTGAATCATTCAACCAAGTAGGCTCATACCACAACAGAGATAAAAATTGGAAAATAAAAAAAAAAACATATATTTAAAAGGGCAAAAAAAGAATATTGTTTATTATATGATTTTAAAAAATTTTCTAAATATTTTTATTACGCTCAAGATGTTTGTAATTAAATCATTTAAAAAAAATTGTAAACATTCCAAAACCTTTAAAAAATACAGTGAAACTACCTTTTTTCAATCTCAAAAAATAATTTGATTTTTGAAATTTTTCTACATATTTTGTTCTACATATTACACGTACATTGAAATGTCATCAAAAAATAAAAAAACGAAAAAAAAGGGAAAAAAGATAAAAATGGTATAAAGAAAAAAAATTTGAATATTTAAAAATAGAAAAATAGGAAAAAAAATAGTTGAAAGAAAAAACCAATCGAAAAAACTCAATAGAATAAAAGTTCAAGATGAAATAAAAAAAATAAAAAGGTAAAATAAGGAAAAAAGAAAAAGAAATGAAATAAGAAAAAATGGAAAAAGTTTAAAAGAACACTTGAAATTAAAAAAAAAATAGAAAAAAAATTGAAACAAAGAAAATTTGAAAAAGAAAGAAAAAAAGAAGAAAAAACGAAAAACAGAATATAAAAATATATAAATACAAAAAAAATCCAAAAAGTACATGAGATTTTAGACAAAAAAAGAAAAATTAAAAAAAATTAAACAGAAACAGAAAAAAGAGAAAAAAATTAAGAAAACATTGAAAACAAATAAGAAAAAAAAGATATAAAAACCATAAAACATAGATAAAATTTATAAAATACAAAAAAAAATAATACAGTTTAAAAAAAGTTTTGAAAAAAATGGAAGACTCTAGCAAAAAAAGTTTAGCACTCTGGCGTTTCCACCTAACAATTTTCGTTTCTTAATTACCCTCTTATTAGAATTATAATATGCCGATATGCCATAAACTTGAATAAGAAAAACAGTAATACACAAACGAAGGAAATAGATAAAAATTGAATCAAAGCAATCGAAAGATTCCTTTTAATTCAACCACGGTAAATGATAAGTTCATATACCAGTATTTCGATAGCAACTTACTACCTTCTTCAGTGAACGTTTTCGATTGATCACTGAAGAAGGTAGTAAGTTGCTATCGAAATACTGGTATATGAACTTATCATTTACCGTGGTTGAATTAAAAGGAATCTTTCGATTGCTTTGATTCAGTTGAATCATTCAACCAAGTAGGCTCATACCACAACAGAGATAAAAATTGGAAAATAAAAAAAAAAAACATATATTTAAAAGGGCAAAAAAAGAATATTGTTTATTATATGATTTTAAAAAATTTTCTAAATATTTTTATTACACTCAAGATGTTTGTAATTAAATCATTTAAAAAAAATTGTAAACATTCCAAAACCTTTAAAAAATACAGTGAAACTACCTTTTTTCAATCTCAAAAAATAATTTGATTTTTGAAATTTTTCTACATATTTTGTTCTACATATTACACGTACATTGAAATGTCATCAAAAAATAAAAAAACGAAAAAAAAAGGGAAAAAAGATAAAAATGGTATAAAGAAAAAAAAATTGAATATTTAAAAATAGAAAAATAGGAAAAAAAATAGTTGAAAGAAAAAACCAATCGAAAAAACTCAATAGAATAAAAGTTCAAGATGAAATAAAAAAATAAAAAGGTAAAATAAGGAAAAAAGAAAAAGAAATGAAATAAGAAAAAATGGAAAAAGTTTAAAAGAACACTTGAAATTAAAAAAAAAAATAGAAAAAAAATTGAAACAAAGAACAAATGAAATTTAAGAAATAAAATAAGAAAAGAAAGAAAAAATTAAAAGACAATAGAAAAAATATAAAAAAATGTACATCATAGAAAAAAAACTTGAAAATTAGGAAAAATTTAAAAAGGTTGAATAAAACAGAAAATAAACGGAAAGAATAGAAAAAACAGGATTTTGTTAATTGAAATAAAAAATATTGTTTTCTTCATTTAAAAAAAACTAAAAAATTTTCAAATATAAAAATTAAAAAAAAAATAATAAGAAAAATTTGAAAAAATTAAAAATATAAAAAAAATGATAAAAATTTAAAAAGGGAGTAAACCAAATCAATACTTTAATAAAAATTTACGACAACCAAACCAACGACAACAAAAAGGAAAAAAAAAAATAACAATACATACCCCATTCGATTTTGGCAGCACGCCCTAAATCGAATACCGACTATTTTTAATTAAATTGTTCTTGTTTTTGATGCATTCTGCATTTTTCTATTTCTGTTTTTTTGTCATATATTTACTATTTTTTTCTTTCTTTATTATTTTCCGGTTATTTTTTGTCATTTTTAGTCTTTTTGTTTTTTAGTATAATGACATTTTCATCTGTTTGTCTTTTTCGTGTAGCTTTTATTTTTCTTTAATTTATGTTCATACTATGTTAATTACTGTATTTCATCACCATTTAAGAACGTGAAAACATATTTATAGTGTTTGTTTAAATTATATTGGTCCTGTTATATGTAGCACTCAAAGGTAAAATCGTTTCTTAAAACCGTGTTGCCAAAATTGAATGTTGTCAAAAACGAATGGGGTCTGTATTGACCAATGTGGCAATAATGACGAAAATGACCAACGTGACGAAAAACGGCACAAAATAACGAAAGTTAACAAAAACGAAAAAAAAACAACAAAATGACAAAACTGAAGAGGAAAAATATGGATTTAAAAATCCTTTTGCAACCAACTATCCATTACAAAAGTTATGCAAATGTTATAGAAACGACCAAAACTACTTGAAGAACAATAGGTTTAACGACTTATATTTTGAAGCAAGAAAATAGTCAAAGCTAACAGGAATGAAAAAAACTTAAATATTTAATTGGAATGCAAAACTAAGAAAGAAACTACAAAAAACAAAAAACACAAATAAAATGAGAAAAATGGTTTTAAAAAACGTGAAAGAATGTTAAAAATGATTAAAAAATAGGAGAAAATGACAACAAAAGAGACAAATAACATTATAGAAACATAAAGAAAATGTTTGTTTTTCATGATTTTTTTTTTAAGAATTTAACCCATTAAGGTCATTCTTCCTCGAATTCTTTATTTTTTCTTTTTTGTAACTTTTACAAAAAATTATTTAAATGAACTCTTTGCTTTGCAGTTTGATATACATATACGGATATTTCGAAGATTTACTTAGATTTATTTTCGTTTGGAAGGAATATAACATTTATTTTCCATAAAAGAAATATTAAAAAATTGATCATCAATCTTCCCTAAATATAATGCTAGAGTTTTTGTTCGTTAAAAGTCAGACTGTTTCCTACATATGAGTTGAACTACTTGACAATCCGCATTCGACCGTCCGTACCCTGCAGGATTGGGCTCATCCGGGTTACATACTGCTCCAGAACGACAATATCCAGCGGACCTACTGAAAAGTTTGTCCGATGTTCGGCAAACATCGTGTAACCATTGCCCCCGTTACCGATCCAGGCGGCTACCGCTAATCGATACGTTTTGTTTGAATCCAGCGGCTCATACGTCGGCACTCGGCACTCACGACAGCGCACATCTACGGAAGCTACCCGCCTACCTGGTGGCTGAGTGATGTTGAAGGTAACTCGGAGGCCCGAAAATTGTAGGAAGTCCGCTGTGTTGTACCGACTAGCACTGTATTCGAGTGCTTCCAGGAGGTACTGCCCCTTGAGGTCGAAAGTGTCAACTGTGTTCTCGTACGGCACACAGGTTACCAGATCGTCAAATGTCAGAGGTCCTCGATTGATGGATGTTCTCATACCGCCATCGTTTGTGATTCCAATTGCTGCAAAAGTCCACGCGTCTACGCTTTCGGCTCTGTTGGTGAAGAAATCGACGAATGCGTCCGCGATAAGACTTCCTAAGTTACATTCTCCTAGGCGACATTCGGGCTTTGAAAGAATCACCCTCGATGAACCGACGGAACGTTTGGCTTGCTGATCAACTTCCTCGCGCCATGGAATCAACTCCCGCATGATTGTGCTATCCTGTTCGATTGAATCATCCAAGTAAACCGGATTACCTTCCCATTCCATTAATTTTCCTTCGTCATCAAAGTAGGCCGTCAACCGTCCAACGTATTTAGTAAAACAGGAAGCTTGGACTACTATGACCCTTCTTCCGCTGGATTGCTCGACTACCACTGGATAGGTATCTTCTGCAACATCCGGTAAGCCTTCGGTTGATCCCGTGTACAGGAATGTATGCGAATGTCCCCCGACAACAATATCTACATCCGGACACTGAGCGGCGATTTTCTTATCAATCGTAATACCACAGTGCGAAAGAACAACAATTATATTTACACCCTCGGCCTTCAACCGAGCCGCCTCAGCGTTGATCGTTTCGACTTCATCCAAAAATTTTAATCGCTCTGTCATGCTAAGCGTATTCGTCAGGTGATGGATAACTCCTATGACTCCAATTTTTCTTTCATCTCGCTCCAAAACCTTTGATTTCAGATACTTTCCTTTCATACTCGGCTCCTCACTGTCGTCGATGTTCACCGCCAAAACCGGGCTTTTGATACTTTCCAAAAATGGAACCAACCCAGCTATACCGTGATCAAATTCGTGATTTCCCAAGGCAATCGCATCTGCCGGAAGCAAGTTCAAGAAGTAGCTCGTCACATTCCATCTCAGCAAAGTGTACCAGGTACTTCCCTGGAAATTATCCCCAGCATTCAGGAAAATTGGATTCTTTTCCTTGTACTGAACCGTTAAACTTCTAACCGCAGCAACGACACGGGCATAGCCCCCAATGCAACGTTCCCCCTCGTCTCGGTTGCATCGGGTGGACAGGACGTTTGTTTCCTCGAACCTCGCGTGAAAATCGTTCCAATGGATCAACGTCAGCGGAAACAGGCCGTCCCGTTTTGTTATGATTGCTGCTCCATTTCGAGCGGCGGCTTCGGCGACTGGATTATTCTGAAGAATCACAACAACCGCAGCTAGCACAACGAACAAGTTAAGAACCCGACGGCACGCCATTTCTCAACCGGCCACGGCGACCAATCGACTGACACTACTCACTCGCCGAGCTGTTATCAATCCGCTGTCTGGGGGAAGGGTTTGCCCCAATATGATGGACGATGCACAGTCTGGTTCGTGATTGTACAAATAAGTTTAAATTTACCTACCCAGAGCCTAAACAGGTCATTATAAATTCATAATGATAGGTTCATGAAATTATTAAAACATTAAAAATCTTTAAAATGAAAATTTAAGGCTATAGGTACGGACATTTTTTACCGCCACTGTATCACACATTATGTTTGGACGGGAAATGTCTTAAATGCGTAATTCGTAAATGGCGAGAACGACACTTTGGCAGTAAACGATCCTTACAATTGCACGTCGTAAATGTTGCAATTGATAAGACTTTATGGGAGCAGATTATAGAAGCGATTTTAATGTGTAGTAATTCAGTCAAACACTAAATATTTAAAGCGCCAGTCAGTGTTGCTTCAAGTCGATTTGTTATAGGTACACAAATCAGAAGATTTATTATGTTGCTAGAATGTGGAATTCGAGGCGATTGAATAGGTCGTAATTGTCGAAAAAAGATTTGTTGCACTCGTTTACTGTGAAAGTTTGAAATATCCATCCTGATCTGGAGTAAATAGTCTACAATGAATGATGTAAAAAACTTTTTAGAATAAGTTTTCATTGAACCAATTGGAATAATGAAGTTAATACAAACAGTGTTATCTTTATCAAAAGAATCACCTAATCATACCAGAAATTTTACCACAAGCCAGACATGTTGACGCTAAATAGGGTGTAAATCAAAGGTAATCAACGTTTTGGTTAATCAATTTGATTGATAAAAAGTGCCCTATCGTAGAGCATGGCTGCTCAGTGGTTGAAATGTGTTTTTTGGAGGCAGATGATGTTTATAAAGGAGGGAAAGATAATTCCTCAATGATCCTCAAAAAATAGGAACACTCAAGAAATATATTTGTGAGTTACATAATTTGCCAACTAGGTTTTCGTTTTCAAGCTTATTTCAATCAAACATAATTACATTTTTCGGCTACACAAAAACCATTCTACTGAACTGATTTTAAAGCATTTTATTTGATGTAAACAAATTTCACGTGGAAATAGTAAAAACAAGAAAAAACAGAGATAGATCTGAATCAAGATAAACATTTTTCAATTACACATTTTTCAAACGTATTGTTCTGAGTTCGTCTTGGTACATCTTCGTATCTTAAAATTACCACATTTTCAAAGGTGATGAAAAGTATTAGAGAACCATGAAATATCAAAAAAAGAAAGAACATAAGCCGTAAATATCATGAATATTTCGAAAAAGATATAAAGTAGATTCAACTATACTGTTATAGTTGATTCAACTCTACTGGTATAGTCGATTCAACTATACTGGTATAGTTGATTCAACTATACGATAGGTTCTATTTTTTTATGATTGATTTATTGAGTTCAACTATATACTCATACTATTTTTTTTTTTTTAAATATTTCTTTATTTGTATCAATTCATCATTACATTTATATTACACTAGCTGATCCCATACGAACTCCGTTTCGCTTTCAACTTGGAATATGTCATGAACAGTTTGTATGAAAGTCAATTGCCAAGCATTTTCCAGATTCATTGTTAAGTAATAATTGCAAAAATATTGGACGATCAGTTCGTCTGTCGTCTGCTACTAAATATGAAATCAGGAATTAAAAACCACGTGTATAAATTTTGAATAAATCATTGCATAACAACGCAATTATTGCCAAAAAGCTAAACCCCTTTTGGGGGCTCTTATATAAACTTTGATATCTGAAATCGATTGCCCTTCCCCCAAAACTCCCGTGTGCAAATTTTCAAAGCAATCCATTGTATAATAACGTCAATATTGCTTAAAAATAGTGAAAAATTAATTTATAGGGACGACCCCTTTCGTCGACCCCTGGCAAAATATTTGACATCTGAGATCGATTGTTCGTCCCTGAAAACTACCGTGTGGAAATTTCCATCCCAATCCGATGTATAATAACGTCAACATTGCAAAAATATTGAAAGGTTTATATGGACGACCCCCTTTGCTGACCCCTTAAACTGAATTGAATACCTGAAATCCATTGCTCATCTCTCAAAACCCTCGTGTACCAATTTTCGTCTGAATCCGATGTATAATAACGACAATGTTGCATCAACAGTGAATTGTTAACATGGACGACCCCTTTGGTCGGCCCCTGATTTAAGTTTGGATAAGTGAAATCAGTTATTTGTCCCTAATATCTCCTGTGTGCAAATTTTCATCCCAATCCGATGTATAAAAACGACAATATCACTAAGATACTGAAAATTTAATATGGACGACCCCTTTTGCCGGCCCTCTACACTAAATTGGATACCTCAAATCGATTGCACGTCACTCAAAACTATCGTGTACCAATTTGCATCTGAATACGATGTATAATAACGTCAATATCGCAAAAACAGCGAATAGTTAATATGGACGACCCCTTTGGCTGTCCCCTTACACAAAATTTGACACCTGAAATCGATTGCTTGTCTTTCAACACACTCATGTGCAAATTTTCAACACGATCCAACGAAAAATAACGTCAATATCGTGAAAACAATATTTGTCTTGTATGGAAGACCCCCTTCAGAAGGGGTCATCCAAAAATCTGAAAACATTTTTCATCATTCCTGGTCCTAATGAGTATCCATGCCAAATTTCAGCTCTCTAGCTCTTAAGACGGCTGAGTCTATAGAAGACAAACAAACAAACAAACAAACAAACATACAGAAATTGCTTTTTATATATATAGATTATTACATTAAATTAGGTGTTCAGCTCAATAATGAACTGTTCAGAGCCCTATAGTTAACAAGATATTAAAAATTTATTTATAAGAATTAAATATGCTTAGCGCAATTAAGTATTTAATGTAGGAGAACATCCTGTAATGGCAAAAATATTTTAAACTTAAAACTAAACACTATACTAAAATTAAACTAATTATAAAGAGAACGAATCTCTGCGATGGAAGACTGCATCGATTTTCCTCTGAAGTTAGAGATGATTTTGTTGGCCATCTCTTCGATCGATTCAATGCCCGCAATCCGATTAAGATCTTCGGTGCTGTGCCAAGGTGGAAGCCGCAAAATCATTTTCAAAACCTTGTTCTGAATCCTCTGGATGGCTTTCTTCCTCGTCGCGCAGCAGCTAGACCAAATCGGAACTGCATACATTATCGCTGGTCGGAATATCTGCTTATAAATAAGCATCTTATTTTTCAGGCACAGTCGGGATTTCCTGTTGATGAGAGAATAAAGAGATTTAGTGTATTTATTACATTTAAATTGAATATCTTCAATGTGATTTTTAAAAGTAAGATTCCGATCAAGTGTAAGTCCCAAGTACTTCACATGATCAGACCATTCTAATGAAACCCCATTAAAAGTTATGGAATGATTTTCATTAGGTTTTAAAAATTGAGCTCTTGGCTTATGGGGAAATAAAATAAGTTGAGTTTTGGAAGCGTTAGGAGAAATTTTCCACATTTTCAAGTAATTCAAAAAGGAATTTAAATTTTGTTGCAATCTACTGCGTACCACCCGTAAATTCCGACCTTTGGCTGAAAGCAAAGTATCATCAGCAAATAATCTTCTACCTTTTCCTTCTGGTACATCAGGAAGATCAGAAGTAAAAATATTGTATAAAATTGGCCCAAGTATACTGCCCTGAGGGACACCAGCTCTAATGAGTGTCCTTTTAGAGCATGAATTTTGATAGCTTACTTGTAAGGTTCGGCTAGTCAAATAATTTTGAATAATTTTGGTGAGATATACAGGAAAATCAAATCGAGCTAATTTAGCTACTAAACCTTTGTGCCAAACACTGTCAAAAGCTTTTTCAATATCAAGAAGAGCAACACCAGTTGAATAACCTTCATATTTGCTAGCGTTAATCATATTATTTACACTCAAAAGTTGATGTGTAGTAGAATGTCCATGACGAAAACCAAATTGTTCATCAGGGAAAATAGAATTCTGATTAATGTGAATCATCATTCTATTCAAAATAACTCTCTCAAATAGTTTACTTAAAGAAGGGAGCAAACTAATTGGTCGATAACTTGAAGGCTCTGAAGCACTTTTTCTAGGTTTTAAAATTGGAGTTACTTTGGCATTTGTCCATTTATTTGGAAAATAAGCCAAGTGAAAACATTTATTGAAGATTTTAACTAAAAAATTCAAAGTGCTTTCAGGCAACTTTTTAATAAGAATATAGAAAATCCCATCTTCCCCCGGAGCTTTCATATTTTTAAATTTTTTGCAAATCAATTTAAGTTCATCAATATTTGTCTCATAAGAACTTTCAAATACATTTTGTTTAGAAAGAATATCATCAAATTCAAGGGAAATTTGAGCATCAATTGGACTTACAACGTTTAAATTAAAATCATGAGCAGACTCAAATTGTTGGGCCAATTTTTGAGCTTTTTCTGCATTCGTTAAAAGAAGTTTATCCCCATCTTTCAAAGTAGGAATTGGCTTCTGGGGCTTTTTCAGAATTTTAGTTAATTTCCAAAATGGCTTTGAGTAGGGTTTTATGTCATCTACTGCTTTGGCAAAATTTTCATTACGAATGAAATTTAAACGACGTTTGATCTCTTTTTGAAGGTCGCAATAACTAAATTTCAAATAAGGATCCCTAGTTCGTTGAAATTGGCGTCGACGAATGTTTTTCAGTCGTATCAAAAACTGAAGATCATCATCAATCAAAGGTTGATTAAATTTATGTTTAACTTTGGGTATTGAAGCGGCTTTAGCATTGACTATTGAAGTTGTCAAATTTTCTACAGCCAAATCAATATCTTCTATTGAATTAAGTGTAACGTTTACATTCAAATTACGTTCAATAAAATTCCTATATCGCTCCCAGTCAGCTTTTTGAAAGTTAAAAGTTGATTTTAAAGGGTTTTCAATGGGACTTTGGGATAAAGAAAATGTTACTGGAAGGTGGTCTGAATCGAGGTCCGCATGAGTAACTAATTGACTACAATGCTCGCCTAAATCCGTTAGAACCAAATCAATTGTGGAAGGATTTCTAATCGAAGAGAAACAAGTATGCCCATTAGGATATTCAACAGTATAATAACCTGTTGAGCAGTCATTAAATAAAATATTCCCATTTGAATTTGATGAAATATTATTCCAAGATCGGTGTTTTGCATTAAAGTCACCAATAATAAAAAATTTAGATTTATTTCTGGTGAGTTTTTGTAAATCTCCCTTCAAAAAATTTTTCTGTTCACCGCTACATTGAAAAGGCAAATATGCGGCAACAATTATAATTTTCCCCATAGAAGTTTCTAATTCAATTCCAATTGTTTCTAAGACTTTTGTATTGAAAGAAGGAAGAAGTCTAAATTTGAGACGACTATTGATGACAATAGCTACACCCCCACCTTGTCGATCAAGTCGATCATTTCGTAAAATTTTAAAGAAAGCATTGCTTTTCAAGTTATTGTCTGGCTTTAAAAAAGTTTCAGTGATGGCAGCAATATGTATGTTTTGAGTTTTCAAAAATGAAAGGACTCGTCTTGGTTAGCCAGCAAAGATCTAGCGTTCCAATTCATAATATTCAAACATCTATTTGGATCCATGAGGGAATCTTAAAGTCATAATAATTTTGTTAGCATAATTAAAAGAAGTTTGGAAAGCTTCAAACATTGAATTTGCTTTCAACATAAGTTGCATCATTTCCATTAAATTTTGATGCAAAAATTTTAATTTTTCCTCAGTAATCTCACCCAAATCAACAAAATTGTTAGAATCAGAAGAGGAAGGAGAAGAAAAAGTATTTGAATTTCGGGGATTTTCCCAAGCCTTCGCATGAACGTTGAGACTTGGTTTTTTCCCATTTTTATTAGTTAAACCTGAAGGGGGCAACCCATTTTCAACCACCTCTGAGAACGATAAACAACGATTCTGTGGCGCAGAATCAGCCCAGGTAACATTAAAATCACTTCGGGTATTACCCAGCCGTGATTCCAATGTAGGCCGAGGCTGACTGCGAACAGGCAGGTTGTTTGCCGGCCCGACGTGTGAAGACGAAAAAGAGGAAGGAGGAGAAGAAACTTTTCTGGAAACTTTGGGGTTTTTCCTAGAAGCAACAATTTTTGCCCTAACGGGACAATCTAGAGAATTCGAGGAATGATTACCTGCGCAATTCGCACACTTTAAAAAATTCTGTTTTTGGCTTATCACCACCAAAAAGGCATTTAGATTTTTCATGATCGAATGAGCCGCAAAACATGCATCTGGCATTCATTCTACAATTTTTAGTGCCATGACAAAAAGCTTGACAACGACGAAATTGCGTAATATTTTGTAAAAAATTGGTATGGGATTTACGAAAAGGTTCAAATTTTACTCGACAATGAAACATAAGACGAGCCTTTTCCAAAATTTTCAAATTATATTAACCTGATCCTTTTTAAAATGGATCAAATAAAGTTCAGGAGCAAAACCAACACTACTGGTATTATTCGTGTTGGTTCTTTTCCTCATTTGAATTACTTGAATTGGAGAAAAACCTAACAAAGAATTTAATTCATTTGTGATCTCATCCGGTGTCTGATCGCCGGTGAGACCACGAAGTACAACTTTAAAAGGACGATCACCTCTAGTGTCGTACGTAAAAAATTGGTGTTTTTTATTATTCAAATAATTTAAAATTTTTTGAAAATCATTAAAAGATTCCGCCAATATACGAGCAGTTCCCCTTCGACCGATCTGAAAAGAAATCTTCACATCCTTGACGGAAGTGACGATTTCTTTTCGAAAGGCATTGAAGTCAGGAATCGTGACCGTTATTGGTGGAATCTTTTCGTTTTTAAGAGTATAAGAAGAAGAAGAAGGTTTCTTAGTACTCTTATCAGAATTAAATATGAATATTTCCTCATCACCGATGTTATGAAGGACATCGAATGAATTGGAAATTTCAACTTTTTTGGCAGATGGCCCTGGATTAGGTTCAGCAATCCGTTTTCTTCCGGCCCTTGAGCCGGCCGAAGACTTCCCCATGCTGGAAAGAAAAGAGAAAATATGAATAAAAGAAAATGAAAATAATTTTAGCACTGAAAAGTGCTGATTGAAATACAGGTAAGGAAAAAATAAATAATGTAAAATGTTCCTGCAGGTACACAGCAACGATACGATGCTCCGGCGTACGTGTTGACGGCTCAATGGTACAGATGGAAGTGATACTCATACTATAGTCATACTCCAAGTAGGATCGATGTTTTTCACGAGGGGCTCCGGCAGTTTTCTGTAGATCGGTTTTTTATTGGCTTCTTCGGCCAGGAGTTTCGGTGGAAGTATTGGACGTATTTTCATGGTACTTGGTACTTGGTACATGGTGCACTGCGTCGACTGCCTTGGCGAGACCCCGTAGGCTACCGCCTTACCCACAAAAGTGCGTTCTTCTGTCTATATCGTCTCTGAGTTAAAGAAGAACATATTTACAGAGAATGTTTGTATACGATATCCTGACAAGCACTGTTGACTGTCCACAATTGATCCAAAGCTTGAGTTTGCACGCCCCAGCACGCCGTTTGCGCAACCAAGTCACCTTCTGGTTACCTAGAAGCAGAACAGTTTTTGGACAAAACCACCCGCTTAATCGATGTTATCAGGTATTTAACGATGAGTCATACTTGTTTGACTTCAATGAATCAAAATCAATGTTTAAATGTGCAATCCGTGACTTCCCTAGCTTTAACGTAACTTTAATTTAAACATAAGTTAATTTTAACACTCGGTCTGTAACTGTCTGTCGGCAGTCAAAGACTTAAATAATTAAGTACACTATAAAGGCTTTTTCCTGATAGTCCTCTTCTCGATCGATCAGCTAGGAAGGAGGGCCACGTCGATTTCGGTATTTTCGGGGTTTGCTGGTAACCGGAGCGCAGTTGGTCAAACGATGCTCACAACGGCCGATCTGGTACATTACTGTAACTGCTGTCAGAACACACACAACAATAAAGTTTCCTCCTGGTCGGTTTTTCTTGTGGATGACAATCATGAAAATATAGTAAAATTTATTACATTTAGAGTTGAATGTCTCAAATGAATCATATAATTGTTGTTGAATTTATCATGTTTAAAGTTGAATCAATCATACCAGTATAATTGGATCTAAAATATTTATAGTTGATTGCATAAGGTCTATCAGCAGTTTATAGTTGAATCCTATATATTTATAGTTGAATGTCTGGATTCAATCATACAATTGTAGTTGAATCCATCATATTGATAGTTGAACCAATCATAGTTAAATCTACCATATTTATAGTTGATTACATAAAGCCTATCACCAATATATAGTTAAATCTCAAATATATCTATAGCTGAATGCGTAAAAATCAACTATACTTTGATGATTAGTATAAAAAGCTTAATTAATTGAAACATCTGTCGTCTTTTTTATCCATGGTGTGTCATACCATGGTTGGTTAAACACACACACACACCCCTCACCCATGAGGGTCCAAAAAAAATTCAAGCAAAATTTTCTTCTCTAAATTAAAAATTAACAATTCTTAATTTTTAGGTTTTGGCCGACTAGAACTAAGGGCAAAACCTCTAGATCTTATCCCATGTCCACAATTCTTCTACAGTTTTTCAAAAAATTTCTCAATTGTTGATAGACATTCAAAGGCTGTACTCGAAAAACGCTATCAAAAGTTATTCACAAAAGAAGTTGGTCCATGAATCCATGGTGCATGGTCCATGAATATCAATACTCTGCGACCGAATTGTGAATTCTGTATCCAGTTTATCATTCTTGATTTTCAGTTCGGTTCATCATTGGGACAAAATCCTTATTCGAATCTCTGCATTTATAACTAGAATTAGATTCATTTTCCATGTTCGAAACTAGTCTTTCCGGAATATTAAAAGAAAATATTTGAACTAACAAACCATTTTCAAGATTTGGATTTATTGTTCGTAATTATTGGGATTTTTTTTGGAATTAGATTCAGAAATCGATTTTCAATTAGGAATTAACTATTCTTATTCAGGTTCAAAATACATAATTCAGATTCTGAATTAAAACTCAAAATTGCCCCAAACAAAACACAAAATAGGTGAAAACCACTATTATAAAATAAGATCTGAACCTACTTTCGAGATTGCGTTTTTGAAAAAAATATAAATTTAAAATTTATTTTTTTCACGGGATTTTAATAATGATATAAATTATTAATGATAATTTATTCTTGATAAAATAACTTGTTCTTAATTTTCAGGTTTAGGAAAACTCAGCTGGAAATATATTTTAGTGGTTTGTTGTTAAAGCTTCACCTCGCGATATTGCGCTTTTTCCAATTCGATGGGATCCACCGAATATGAATCTATTTGATTCTGCATCTGATTGGACAATAAAGGGAATGTTCAAAAGGTAAGTAGAATTTTAACTTCCAACACCATAGCTAAGGTCTCCTTTTAATTATGGGGATACTTTTTTTCGAAAAAAAATTCTCAAATGTATCCAAAATCTAAGCAAAATCCAAACCAAAACATTTTTTGGAAATGGAAAATTTAAATAAAACTTAAGTAGAACATAGGTAAAGTGACTGAATAAAAAAAAATTATGTGTTCATTTTTCTCTTAAATTCTCATAAAAAAGCCTTGATTTTGGTCAGATTTGCCCGGAGTTTACCCGGTTTTTGAGTTGAAATTTTTTAAATCCTATGCCCAGATTGTGCGAGGTTTTTGGGTAAACATGCTCGGATTTGCCTGGCCCGAGTACGCTTAGATAAATTCCTAGAAAGTTTAGGTACGAAGTTGTAAATGATAATTAGAAAATTTCTCTTAAAATAATTTCTAAAATAATGAAAAGGGAAAAGTCAGGGGCTGAATATATCTATTTGGATTGTCAGAAGAAAAGGAAGTATTTTAAGATGTCCTGACAAACCAACCAAACACGATAAAATACTTGATTTCAAAAAGAAAATTTAGGCGCGTATATTTCCTTTGAACATACAATATGTTAGATTTGTACGCTACGAAGCAATTGAGTAGGTATTGGATTTGTGCCCTTTGTTAACCCAAGTAACCATAAGCATTAAGCTATAACCCTTAATCAGCATTAAATCAACATTTCTTATGCAAGTTAGCATTATATCAACATTCATAATGCTTTTTAGTTTTATAGAAACATCATTAATGCATAGAAGCAATAAAAAAATTAGCACTAATGATAGCACTATATGCACATATAGAGCTACTATATAAAGTTAACAAGCATTAAGACTGTAGCACTAGAACTTCCTGTTAATGCTTATATAAAGCTTTTATAAAGCGTAGAAACGTCAAACCCGCGAATGTAAACAAGAATGATTTTTTCATTTTATGCGTGTGAGTAAGCAAGACAGCAAACGAAAACAATCAGAGCGGGCAGTTGCAGTTGTCTTCTCCCAAAATTTCCCAATACATTTCCAAACCTTCTCATACATACATTGTCTATGAAGTTGTGTGACCCGAACAGTGCTTGAAGTACGAGTTTTTTCACCTACCTTATCAGCATCAAGAGTGGTCGAAATGGTAAAGGCGCAAGGAAAGATAAAGGCTGCTGAGGGATCCTCGGTTCGAGACTCATCAAAGTTAATTCATGATTCAATTTTAATCACTTCTCATTTCATAGAACACTTCATTAAGCAAGCATAATCCTTCATTCAGCAGGTTGATTGATGTTGAAGATAATGATTTTATTTTTTAATTTTTGTTCATTTTAATAAATCAAAGAATAATTTCCTATTTTGAATTTCCGTTTCATATCAATCATGATCAATCAATTAAAAGGTGTTCTTAGTATGCATTGTTAATGCTTTTATACGGCTGGCGAAAAATGACGTTTTGATGGTGCTCTTATTCAGCATTTGTTATTAAAGGCTATGTTGTGATAGCATTTATTCAGCCCGCTATTTCGCCTTTTTAGCATTAAATCTGCATTATATACGCATATAGTGCAAAACAAGAATTAATTCAGAGTTATATATGGGAATATAGTGTTGATAAAGGGCTATGTTTTAGTGCTTATGGTTACTTGGGAACTGTTCGGAGGAGTTTATTGCATACTCAAAGGCACTCACTGTCAATTACGATATAAAGATGCCTTCTTGAATACGGAATGTTTAGGTAAAGTATTGAAAGTTTTTGTAAAAAATATTTCTCTCGTATATCTTGTATGAACTGAAACAAACAAGTTCATTTTTCTGATAAAATGGCTCTTATCAAAAAGTGTACATTTCGTAAAATTTTACAAAATGAAGAGTACGCCTATTTCTCGATCGAAAAAGATTACATATACTCTTAACAGAGTACGGTACGGTACGGTACGTATGGTATCCCTAATCAGATGCGCAAGAAGAACTCTAGAAGGGAACAGCTCCCAGCATTTACGTTTTCTTCGTGAACACTCCAGCTCTCTGAAGACAATTTAAATCCCAGAAATTACGCTTCATGTTGTCCAATTTTGCATTTTTCTTGATTGATTTCAACATTGTGATTCCTCAATCGTTCCATGACAATTTTAAATCTGCCATCGTCGTGCCATGTCGTCAAGATACATCACAGTTCGGGAGAATTATAGTTTGCATAATCTCTTGGAAGATGTCTGGTACGTTTGATAAACCGAACGGTAGACGACAACATCCATACAATGCATCCCCAGCAAAAAAAAAAATGGTCAAATTTCTACATCTTTCATCTCATATGGTGGACAACCATGTTGCTCGTGAAGTTCCATGATTATTGATTCAAAAGTTGGCATTTGAAGTTGGTAGCTTAAGCTTGAGCTTGAGCTTGAGCTTGAGCTTAGATAAACCGTACATTTCAGTAGTTGTTACTCCGTGATTGACAAGAACCATCAAAATTGTAAAGAGATCCAGATAAATGGGGCTTGGGATTAGCATACGATTTTCTGTGTACACGTTTCGAAGGTTCCTTATCTTATATGGTCAATAATGGCGCCGGCCACGTCCTTACGGTTCATCGGGGAAAGGGAAGGATTGATAGTTCGACTTCCGTTGCTACTAGAGACCGAATACACCTCTAAATCTCCACGGTCGTCACAGGAAGGATGGTATGTTAGTGGGGAAGGTAAATAAGATCTGGATTCCCATTAAGAAGGGATGTGATCAAAGCAAAGTCAATATTTAATGATCCTGCCTTCAAATATTTTCCCCCGTAAATTCGCCCTAGTAGTACGTGCCGCGCAAGTGTGAATCGAGCCTACAACGATCTCGAGAGGGGCCTGGCTATACGTTTTGGCATTCAACCCCAGCTGGGAAAGTTCTCTGGCGGTAGCTTGTGTGCAAGTGAAAGGACGATTTTATCGGTAAGTTTGCATTTTATTACCTTTGTGAACCTCTTTTTAAGCATTGTGTTGGGTCATTTTATGCTGCGGAGAACTACGTCTAGGATAAGCTGTTCTCGATTCGGCACACGGCGAGCAAAAAGCCTAGGGTTGCAGCCCCAAAGTTGCAAGCCAAAGTAAGGAGGAAGACCGGACCACGGTCGGAGTAGAATGCCCTTTCGGCGGGGGCATTCGAGTAGTGTGCGTCCGATCCTAGCAGTAAAGAAGTAAGACTTGACCTTCGCAGTCGAACTCGTAGGGGGATGAGTATTTACGCCGCGAAATACTCTCGGGTAGGGTGACTTCTCGTCGTCGGCGGGTGATTCACTCGAGTCGATGTAGGATGACGTCTTCGCCGGGAATCATCCGAGTAGTTTTTCGTAAAGCCTCGGACGTGTGCTGTGACAGGTGCGAGTCTAGGATTAGGTCTTCTCGATTCGACACACGGACGATAGTCGTGTAAACCGAGTAAGCCTCGAGTTACGAGTAAAGGCCGGACCTCGAGTCGTGAGAGGAGAGGTCCTTAGTATCGAATCGTAACAAGAGGCAGGGTATATATGCTGGAGTTTTAACTTGAAATTGAGTTAGCCGATGAGCGCTTAAGCGCGGACTTGGTCTCCCATTGCGGGTACAGCCTTCGATGCAGGTCCGGATGGGAATTATGACCAGAGACCCCAGGTCGACTTTATGGCGTAGGGGTGTCGACCAATTGCACCCATAGACCCATAGTAGCATACTGGGGGGACGCGGTGGCTCGCCGTGTCTTGGAATGCAATCCGTAAAAAGGATTTACCACCTGGGTGATCAACTAATAAAAAAAGATGTAGTCACAGTGGTGGAAAGCACTGCTAGAAGTCTAGGCCCCGCTCTTATCATGAAAATAACCCAGCGTGTTCATCTATGGCCCTGGCCAGGTTGAAGGAGGATGTTAATACTGTCTTCTAATGCTCAACGGAGCTTTTGTCGATTTCAGTGCCGTGATTAGCTGGCGCATATTCAGGAATGGTAGATACGTTAAAAAGAGTTGTTCCATCCCAAGGTGTGCCAACTCTTTCAATTGAAACATTCGGATGGCACGAAACTTCGCTAAAGCAGCTCTTAGCGAATCATTCTCTTGTTGTAGAGAAATGTTTGCCTTTGTTATAGCCTTGATTTTTGACTCAAATTCTGCTTTGTTCCTTTGCAGTTCATTCCGAGCTTCGTTCCACTGGTACATCATCGTATCCTTAAACGATTTATAACTTATAAACAAATAGGATTAATAAATAGGAAAAACAAAATAAAAATATTTTTTTCTTTTTTTTCTTTATTTTTTCTTCTTCTTTTTCTTCTCCTCATCTACAGTTGGTAGCTGTAGTCCAAAAGAACAAAAATTATTCAGGTTTACTGAACCGATTTTTTTTAAAGTTCGTAGATGGGGGCATTTGAGGCCGGAGAACTAACGCAGAGAGTGGGCCTCTCATACAATTTTTTTTTTGCATATCTCGAAAACTAATCGACCAATTGTAATCAAAACTAGCATGGGATGTTATTTGGATAGGGGAAAATTTTTTATGATTGTTTGAGGTACCCTTCTCTTCCATTATGGGGATATGAGAGGCATTTTTTGGATATTTTGAGAACTAATCAAGCAAAAGAAAGTAGCATTTTGGGGTTCCATGATATGAAAACCCTTATCTATATTCACCTGTAAGTAATCTAGTTTTATATTCGTGATAAGATAAAATTAAGAAGTGAAAAAATATGAACTAATAGCTCACGAATCGACACGTGCTTCTGCTTTACCCAGCCGATATCAATGTTGAACCGGGCTTGAAAAGCATATGATTGAACTACCACCCATCACCACCCACTGTTAACTCTGAGAGAGAGCTTTCGCTCCGAATGGGGGGACTTGTGCTCCAATGTTCTCCCTCTATTTGTGTTGCGTTTCACGAACTTTCAAGACTTTTCTCCCACCAAACCGATGAAGCGAGATGGTTGGTTATTCGTTTTATTTTGTTCGCTCTTTCTTCAGATACAGTCGGGTGTCTCAATATGATTTGTAGCGCCACATTCCGATACGCGAACGCGGGCAGGCCTACGCATGAAGCACGCTGTTATCTTTTTTGCTGCTGCTGCTTCTTTGATTTTTCAATTCATTCTCGTACCTTCCTCACTGTGTTTTGCTGAAACGCTTTCTATTTTGTGTTTGCACTTTCGGTTTGGATGTTTTACGAGGGGTGAGGTGCGCTGGGTGATAAACACGTGCGATAAGTTTCGATACCCTTCCCCCTTCCCTAACTCCTCGTCGGCTTTGTCGTGGTTGGCTTTCACAAAATAAATATCAATTCCGTTTTGTTGTCCGGGTTCAATATGTTTGTCAGCGATTTGTCTCCCCGATATTGTCAATGAACTTTTTTTTTTATCTTTCAGAAGATGGAAATGCTGGTTTTTTTAAAGAATGTTTTTGTTCTTAGAGTATTTCACATTTAGTTGGACAAAATAAATCAGTTTTTAACTTTTAAATTCAAAGGCAAACGGTTGTTGAACTCATTGAGATAATTCTGAGATATTCTTCAAAAAGATAAGCTTCATACTTCATTCTCTACGAAAAATATGTTGGGCAGACGTTCGCCTAGTATGAAAGTTATTTCTAGAAATATCTGAATTAGTTAATTTTCCTAGAAGTATCAACTGTCCTCCACGTGCCTTGAAAGATCAAGTTAGGGGCCGTTCACATACCACGTGGACAACTTAGGGGGAGGGGGGTGTATGGAAATGTCCACGCTTGTCCACGGAGAGGGGGGTAGGGGTTTGGGTCATGTCCACGTGGACATACTTACTGTTTGAATCTTAATATGACAAAGCTTTCCAGTTTAAGTTTAAACAATTAAAAACCACTTGAAAGCAAGTAATAAATGTGATAATTAAGAAATTTAAAATTTTTAAAATAATAGTATTCCAGGTAATGCTATATCTTTTTTTTTCTTTTTTAAATCAGCCATTCCAATAACAAATAGACAAAAAGTAGTGTTTTCTAACTGAGTCTTTGAAATGAGTTTTTGAAAAAAAAAAAAACAATTTCAAATCTGTCCACGTGGACATCCGGGGAGGGGGGTAGGGGTTTGATAAATGTCCACGCTTGTCAATGGAGGGGGAGGGGGGTGTCAAAAATCTCATTTTTCTGTCCACGTGGTATCTGAACGGCCCCTTAGCTTTAATAAAGGTCAATCTCATTTCTACGAAATCAACAAAAGATTTCCTTGAGTTTTATTTTTTTCACTTTTGCTAGGGCAAAACAAATTTGTCTGCATATAAACTGTTTTTTGTAGGTAGGGATTTAAGCAACACGAATCAAAATCGGTCAGTAAAGTGCATTCACCCAGTACTGCTAGACACAGTGAGGTCATCTTTAAAATTTATTTCTAAATTACATTCCAAACGGCAAACCTTGTTGGACAGATTAACGACGCGTGCTGAAAAAAAAAAAACACTTTTTGCAACTTGTTGCATAAACAACCATTACCTGAGTAGTCTTGACTGTGAAATTCGACTGATAGTTTCTTTTTAGGATTTTTTAACGGCTATCAGTCTCGGATTTTTTTAGTAAAAACGACTGTTTTTTACTCCAACGGTTCGATCCTTATTGGATCTTCATCAGGGGCGATAAAGTGTCGTTTTCTTGTTAAGTTTGGTTAGGCTTATCTTGAACTGCTGTCATTGGGTTTTGTTGACGAATTTTCGTAGAATATTCGTTTGTCTATTGAATATTAGGAGTTTTACAATTTTCTACATCGGAACTTTACACTGTGGACTGTTTTGGTTTTTGAGTTGTTTTAAAATATTTAAAAACAACTCGAAAACAAAACCCAATGACAGCAGTTCAAGATAAGCCGAATCAAACTTAACAAGAAAATGACACTTTATCGCCCCTGATGAAGATCCAATAAGGATCGAAACGTTGGAGTAAAAACAGTCGTTTTTACTTAAAAAAACCAAAACTGATAACCGTTAAAGATCCTTAAAAAATTAACCAAAACAATCAGTCCATTCATAAAGACTGATAGTTTCAGAATTTGAAAAAAGAGAAGAATAAAAGATGAAAAAAAGAAGAAAAAAGAAGGAAAAAGAAGAAAAAGAAGAAAAAAGAAGAAAAAAGAAGAAAAAAGAAGAAAAAGAAGAAAAAAGAAGAAAAAAAAGGAAAAAAGGAAAAAAAATAAAAAGAAAAAAATAAAAAAAATAAATAAAAAAGTAAAAAAAATAAAAAGAAAAAAAATAAGAAAAATAAACAGAAAAAAAATAAATGAAAAGAAAAAAAAATAAAAGAAAAAAAAAATAAAAAGAAAAAAAAATAAAAGAAAAAAAAATAAAAAAGAAAAAAAGAAAAAAATAAAAAAAAATAAAAAGAAAAATAAAAAAAAACAGAGGAAAAAATAAAAAAAAGAAAAAAAAATAAAAAGGAAAAAATTAAAAAAAAAAAACAAAAAGAAAAAAAATAAAAAAAAAACAAAAAGAAAAAAAATAAAAAAAAAAACAAAAAGAAAAAAAATAAAAAAAAACAAGAAGAAAAACATAAAAAAAACAAAAAGAAAAAAATAAAAAAAAAACAAAAAGAAAAAAATTAAAAAAAAACAAAAAGTAAAAACTAAAAAAAAACGAAAAGAAAAAAATAAAAAAAATTAAAAGAAAAATTAAAAAAAATTAAAAGAAAAAAAAATAAAAAGATTTTTTCTTTAAATAAATGAAAAGAAAAAAAATAAAGAGAAAAAAAAATAAAAAGAAAAAAAAATAAAAAGAAAAAAAAATAAAAAGAAAAAAAAATAAAAAGAAAAAAAAATAAAAAGAAAAAAAAATAAAAAGAAAAAAAAATAAAAAGAAAAAAAAATAAAAAGAAAAAAAAATAAAAAGAAAAAAAAATAAAAAGAAAAAAAAATAAAAAGAAAAAAAAATAAAAAGAAAAAAAAATAAAAAGAAAAAAAATAAAAAGAAAAAAAAATAAAAAGAAAAAAAAATAAAAAGAAAAAAAAAATAAAAAGAAAAAAAAAATAAAAAGAAAAAAAAAATAAAAAGAAAAAAAAATAAAAAGAAAAAAAAATAAAAAGAAAAAAAAATAAAAAGAAAAAAAAATAAAAAGAAAAAAAATAAAAAGAGAAAAAAATAAAAAGAAAAAAAATAAAAAGAAAAAAAAATAAAAAGAAAAAAAATAAAAAGAAAAAAAAATAAAAAGAAAAAAAATAATAAGAAAAAAAATAAAAAGAAAAAAAAATAAAAAGAAAAAAAAATAAAAAGAAAAAAAAATAAAAAGAAAAAAAAAAAAAGAAAAAAAAATAAAAAGAAAAAAAAATAAAAAGAAAAAAAAATAAAAAGAAAAAAAAATAAAAAAAAAAATAAAAAGTAAAAAAAATAATAAGAAAAAAAAATAAAAAGCAAAAAAAATAAAAAGAAAAAAAAATTAAAAGAAAAAAAAATTAAAAGAAAAAAAAATAAAAAGAAAAAAAATAAAAAGAAAAAAAAATAAAAAGAAAAAAAAATAAAAAGAAAAAAAAATACAAAGAAAAAAAAATAAAAAGAAAAAAAAATTAAAATAAGAAAAATAAAAAGAAAAAAAAATAAAAAGAAAAAAAAAGTAAAAAGAAAAAAAAATAAAAAGAAAAAAAATAAAAAGAAAAAAAATAAAAAGAAAAAAAAATAAAGAAAAAAAAAATAAAGAAAAAAAAATAAAAAGAAAAAAAAATAAAAAGAAAAAAAAATAAAAAGAAAAAAAATATATAGAAAAAAAATAAAAAGAAAAAAAAAGAAAAAAAAATAAAAAGAAAAAAAAATAAAAAGAAAAAAAATAAAAAGAAAAAAAAAATAAAAAGAAAAAAAAATAAAAAGAAAAAAAAATAAAAAGAAAAAAAAAATAAAAAGAAAAAAAAAAGAAAAAAAAAGAAAAAAAAAAGAAAAAAAAAAGAAAAAAAAAGAAAAAAAAAGAAAAAAAAAGAAAAAAAAATATAAAGAAAAAGAAATAAAAAGAAAAAAAAATAAAAAGAAAAAAAAAAGAAAAATATTATAAAAAGAAAAAAAAATAAAAAGAAAAAAAAATAAAAAGAAAAAAAATAAAAAGAAAAAAAATAAAAAAGAAAAAAAAATAAAAAGAAAAAAAAATAAAAAGAAAAAAAAATAAAAAGAAAAAAAAAATAAAAGAAAAAAAAATAAAAGAAAAAAAAATAAGAAGAAAAACAAAATAAAAAGAAAAAAAAAATAAGAAGAAAAAAAATAAAAAGAAAAAAATAAAAAAATAAAAAGAAAAAAACGAAAAAAAAGAAAGAAAAAAAGAAAAAAAATAAAAAGAAAAAAAAAGAAAAAAAATAAAACGAAAAAAAGAAAAAAATTAAAAGAAATAAAGAAAAAAAATAAATAAAAAAATAAAAAGAAAAAAAGAGAAAAAATAAAAAGAAAAAAAAGAGAAAAAATAAAAAGAAAAAAAATGAAAAGGAAAAAAAAGAAAAATATAAAAAAAATAAAAAGAAAAAAATAAAAAGAAAAAAAATAAAAAAATTAAAAGGAAAAAATAAAAAAATAAAAAGAAAAAAAAAAATAAAAAGAAAAAAATAAAAAAAATAAAAAGAAAAAAATTGAAAAAAATTAAAGAAAAAAAAAAATTAAAAAATTTAATGAAAAAATAATTTAAAAAAATTAAAGGAAAAAATTAAAAAAATTAGAAGAAAAAAAAATTAAAAGTTTTTCTTTAAAAAATAAAGAGAAAAAATTAAAAAAAAAATTAAAGAAAATTATAAACAAACATTAAAGGATTAAACAACATTAAAAAATTTAAAGATAAATCAAAAGAAAATAAAAATAAAAAAAAGAAAAAAATAAAAAAAGGAAAAAAAGAAAAAAAAAAGAAAAGAAAAAAAAGAAAAGAAAAAAAAGAAAAGAAAAAAAAAGAAAAAAATAAAAAATAATAAAAAAAAGAAAAAAAAAATAAAAAAAAATAAAAAAAATTATGAAAAAAATTAAAAAAAAATTAAAAGAAAAAATTAAAAAAAATTAAAAGAAAAAATAAAAAAAAATTGAAAGAAAAAAATAAAAAAATTAAAAGAAAAAATTTAAAAACATCAAAAGAAAAAATAATAAAAAAAAAAATAACTAATAGAAAAACAATGAAAAAAATTAAAAGAAAATGTTAAAGAAATAAAAAAAAATTACAGAAAAAATTAAAAAAAAATTAAATAAAAGAAATCAAAATAAACTAAAACAAAAAAATAAAAAAATATTGAAAGAAAAAAAAATATAAAAAATTGAAAAAAGAACTTGTCTTTATTATAAATACCATGGGTCATTTATTTTTATCTCTAGACGTACGTCTCGGTGGTCGAGTGGTTAGCGTGGTAAGACGGTAATCGCTGGTCCACTGATGGCATGGGTTCGATTCCCATCTCGGTACTGGGTGTTAAATGTTAATCTTAAGTTGTTCACGTCATTTATTCAGTCTGTAAAGCCTAAGGGTTAAGACGGTGTATGTCTTTTTAACAAAAAAAAAAAATAAAAAAAATAGAAAGAATAGGAAAAAAAGAAAGAGAGAAAACAAAAAAAGATGAGAAATAAAAAGAAAAAGAAATATGAAAACAAAAAAAAATATAAAGGAAAAAAATTAAAGAACAAAAAGAAAAAAAATTAAATTAAAAAATTGAATAAAAAATAAAAATATATGTAATCAAAAAAAAATAAGAAAAAACAAAATTAAAATAAAAAATAAATAAAATTAATTTTTCATTAAAATACCAGGGCTACCTGTTTGTTTGGTTTTTCAACTTCTCATCGAATCGGATTCTAAGTTTCAATTTATGATTTCAAAAGTTTTGAATTTCTGGAAAAAGTTGTCAGAGTAATGTATTAATAATTAACTTTTACAATTACAAATAAGGAAATTAAAAGCAGATGCAGTTTGAATCTCAGTGTAGTAACGCATTTAGGCTCATTCACTAATCTGAAAGCTCTTTTTTCCACCAGTTCTCCTACAAAACATTTCCTTCAGCCGGCACGAGGATGACAGTGAGTTGGACCAGAGCAAACGTTTTCCCCCCAAGTCTTCTCCGAGAGGTTGGCTCCACCAGAGCTCCACCAAAAGCTCTCTCTCACTCTCTTCCAACGATCCATGAACGAAAACGAAGTTGTGCATCCATTGAAGGGAGGCAACGAAAAGAAAAAAACAAACCGCTTTCCAACGCACTCCATCGGCTGGCTACTCAACTCAACTCAGCTTCAGTACAGCAGCCGGGGATCAAAGAAGCCAAGACCAGATTTCACTCGTCGTCGGACGGAATCCCGCCTCGCTGTTTGGGTTGGCCTGCGTTTTTCGTTTGGTTAGTTGTTCGTAGACCGTTGGCCGTGACAGGTGCTTGTTTCCTGAGCTTTTCAGTCGTGCGTGTTGTCTGTCTTCAACAGTGTGTTGTGCTTGAAGTACGTATCAAATTTTTGGGTAGTAGGCGATGACCACGACGCGTATCGTGCGTTTGGCGTGAGCTTTCGAAAATCTGTAGCAGCGTGCAAACAAACAACAACAACTTGGGGCGACGACGTCGAAGTCGAGGGCCGGAATTCGATATCTACAAAATAGTGAAGTTAATACCTTCCCCAGTGAAGCTGCCTGTAGAGGCCCATTGATTGGAGTCGTCTGTTGTTTTTACTGTTTTTGTTTTTGGTTTTGTTGCGGTTGTTGGTGTTGGGGACGAAGAATTTGTGTGGAAGTACATACAGAGTGAACGACATGCGGTGAAAACCAGTTCAGCTGCCGATTGCTGCTGCTGTTGTGTTTTGTTGCCGTTTTTTTTCGGCTGATGTTGTTGTGAATACTTTATTGACGACGAACCAAGTAGGCGGTGAAGGGGTCCAGCAGTTTCACTTCCCCAATATAGAAGAAGGAGGAGATATCGATGAGAGAGCACACTGAACACAAGTTTCTGTTAAGGTGGACTGGACGGACATCCTATTGGCCCTGCTGATCTTGGACTTGGAGCGTTTAGCGGCGACTGATTTCTCAGGCGGATTAAGTGTGTGTTTGGGTTTGGGTGACGAAATGTGCAACAGCCATGTGTGCCGGGCAGGCGAAGTTCAATGAAACGGGCCGAATAATTTATGCGGGGGGTTTGGGGTTTCACCTACATCGACGCTTTGAACTGTGATTTCAAAAAATCAGAGTGCAGGCACTCCAATTTGAAGGGTATTTTGGAACTTAACTCGACATCTTTAGAACACGAACAGACAGATGAAAAATTCAAAAATTGGTTCAAACATTTCTTGTCATAAAAACTTAATTCACGGTCACTTAAGATTTTTCTTAATTATAAAGACACTTTCAAGTTAACTACATTTTGGAGTTTAAAAAAAATTTTAGTCAAATATTTTTAGATTGATTTTGTTAAAAAACATTAACGAAAAATCACTGTGAACTGTCTTTTTTTAATATGTGCTCCTCCAGCTGGAGACGGAGTGTCTCATTTACTGAAGCTTGTATGATTATAGGACTTTCCATTCCATTGAAAAAATGTATTAATTTATAACCTTTTTCAAAAAAGCTCAATCTTAAAAGTCGTCGCTCATACTGATAACTGTGCAACTTTGTTGTGAACTGACGATTTCAATCAAGAAATTTTCTGTAACCGTCGCTCACAAAAATAGACTATGTTGATCTGGGTCTAGCAGCATTATATTTTCATAACTTCTAGAAAAAATTAAATCCTTAAAAATAAAGAAAAAAAATGAAAAAAACTATTATTTTTTAAATATGTAAATGTTTTTGTTATAATTTGATTGAGTCCCTCTAAATTATAAGTTGAGATTACTGCTTCGAACTTTTCTGGTTGGATTAAAGGGATTCTTTTGATTGTTTTGATTCAGTAGAATTATTCAACCAAGTAGGCTCACAATATATATTACGGCGTATTCGTAAATTGATTTTTTCTATCGAAGTGTTTTTTTTATCGACGCTGGCGTTCGCGTATGCAAAGCATTGGAAAGTGATTTGACATCTACCAAAAAAATCGATCGAATCATGCATCACCCAAAAAAATTAATTTAGGAAAACCCCGTTAGAGCTAAATTGGAAGTCATGTAGATTTGCATTTATATACTATTTAAAAAAAATTAAAACAAAAGATATGATAAAATTATCATCTTCATTTGTATATACTTCACTTGACTATTATTAAAATTTACATATATGCTGTAAACTTGTGTTGTATAAATCACAAAAAAGTGCGTAAAGCAATATTTCAAATGTTTAAACAGGCAATGGAATTTCCCATAAACTGTTTCCAGATTTGCTGTTTAATAGGCAGTTTTTGTATTGACTCTACAATTAATAGATTTCAGCAATTTCAGCTTAACATTGTCTAAATTTTATTAAATTTTTGCTAATTTTTTCAGATTTTTTCTTAAATTTAAACCAATTTTGTTAAATTTTTGTTTCAATTTCGTCACAAAGTTTGTAGCCAATAATTTTTGCCTCAATTTGATCGAATTCTTTTTCTTCTTTTGTCATAATGTTGGTCTTTATTTCATCCCAGTAAAAAAAAATGTTTCAATTCAATTTCAACTTTGTCTCATTTTCATCTCATGATTGTTTAAAATTTTTGTCAATTTTGTTTCGATTTGCATTTTGAAAAATTTTACTCAATTTTGACTTAACTGTGTCTCGATTTGTTCAAATTTCGTTGGAATTTTATCTCAAATAGGTTTGAGTTAGAATTTGATTCAATTTTCAATTAAAACTCCTCCAAATTGTGTCCTATTTTTTCTGAACTGCGTATTGATTTCATCTATATTTAAACATAAATCTGTCAAAAAATTTTCAAATTTGTTTTAAATTTTTATTGAGACTTGTTCCATTTTTTTCTCAGGCTTGTCTCGATTTCGTAAAAAAATGTTTTTTTCCCAATTTTGACACAATTTTTATTTTCACGTTTTTTTTTTTCAAACAAGTCTGAAACTTGTTTCAATTATACATTAATTTAGTTTCATTTAGGTTTCAATTTTATACCAAGTGAATTATGCCACGAATGTAAGTCAAAATTTATTTCAAGTTTAACTGATTTTATTAAAATTTCGTCTCAATTTTGTCCTATTTTTTTCTCGATTTACTCTAAAGGTTCTTTCTCTTTTAAAATCTTGTTTCAGTTTTTCTTTTGTTTGTCTCGACTTTAACTCTAATTGATTTCTATTTTGTCTTCAATAAATATGTACCCGTTTTGTTTTTGTTTTCTCAGTTTTTGTCACAATTTTGTCTCAAATTTTCCTTCACTTTGTTCCAACATAAAATAAAAATGTCACAACTTAGTTCCAATTTTTTCACATTTCACATTTTGTCTCTATTATTTCTCAAAGTTTGACTCATTTCTCTCTTATTATGGCCCAATATGGCTCAAATAATGGCTAAAATATATTTGAGATGAAAACGCAACGAAATTTGAACAAATCGAGACACAGTTTAGACGAAATCTAGTAAAATTTTTGGAAATTACCAAATCGAAACAAACTTGAGATAAATTTTAGACACTCTTGAGATGAAAATTAGACAATGTTGAAACTGAGTTGAAACATTTTTTTTTAACTGGGATAAAAAAAAGACAAATTTGAGACACAATTCTGTCAAAAGAAGAATCAACTCAGATTGTATCGAGAAAATTTAAAGAAAAAAATTAAACAAATTCCAATTAAAATTTGAACAATTTTATAAGTACTTAAGACTGATTTCTGTCAAAATAATAAAAAAATTAGGAATAAGACAGTTTTAGAATTCAAATGGAAACTCAATCAAATTTAAATCTCATAGTTTAAGACATTTAAATAAAAAAAAAACCCTCGAACTGTGTCTTTTTTCTACTTTTTTTCTTTATTTTGACAGAAATCAGTCTTTTTTTCATAAAAAAATTGTCTAAATTTTAATTAAAATTAGTTTAATTTTTTTCTTTGAATTGTCTCGATTTTGTCAAAATGTTTCATGGACTGTAATTTTCAAACAATTTTTATTGTGTTTCGACAAGTCTGAATTTTGCTTCATTTCTACCTTTATTTAGTTTCAATTAGGTCTTAATTTTATACCAAATGAATTATGCCACAAATATAAGTCAAAATGATGTTTCAAATTTGTCTTATTGTTTTATAATTTCGTCTTATTTTGTCTAATTTATTTCTCTATTTACTCAAAGGTTCTTTCAATTTTTTTCAATATGTAACCGTTTTGTTATTTTTCTCTCATTATTTGTCAAAATTTTGTCTCAAATTTTTCTTCATTTTGTTCCAACATAGTCTCAACGTAGTTCCAATTTGTCACATTTCCTTGAAAAATCCATAAAGTGTCTTAATTTTATTTTGAATAATTTTATTTTGATTAGGTCTCAATTATTTCTCAAAATTTGGTTCATTTTTCTCTCATTTTGACTCAGTTTTGTTTCAATTAAATTATGTCTGAATTTTAAATTTGATTGAGTTTCCATTCAATTTATAAAACTCTCAAACTGTTTTTTTTTCTTCTACATTTTTCTTTATTTTAACAGAAATCAGTCGTATATTCTTAAAAAATTGTCTAAATTTTAATTAAACTTTGTTAAACTTTTTTTTCTTTAAATTGTTTCTATTTTGTTAAAATGTTTCATAAACTACTATTTTTATTTTGTCTCAATTTTGTCACAATATTTCGAGTTTTTTTTTCTTTTTTATTTTTTTTTTTTTTAATTTTAAATGTATCTCAATTTTGTCCCAATATTTCGAATGTTGTGCTATTTTTTTTCGAAAAATTTTAAATTTATCCCTGTTTTGTACCAAATTTTATTCTCAATTTGGACTAAGATTATCTCAAAAGTTTTTTTTAATTAAAATTCCTATTTAGTTTCAACTCTGTCTCCAGTATTTGTCTAACTTGAATCGATTTGTCTCAATTGGACCTAAATTTCGTCCCCAATTGATTTCTATTTTTTTGTGTTTTGTTTCAATTATGATTGAATTTTGTTGTTATTATGTTTGAATTTGGTAGAGAAAAGTCATCTGAATGTTATATGAATTTTATATAATTGGTGTCTCATTTTTTTCACATTTTTTTTTCAATTTCGTCTCAAAGTTTGTATCCAATAATTTTTGCCTCGAATTTATCAAATTGTTTTCCTTCTTTTGACAGAATTTGGTCTTGAATTTATTTTTATTTTATACCAGTTAAAAATGTTTCAATTTAGTTTGTCCTTTTTTTTTGTTTTTTAATTATTTTTACCTAAATTTTATCTCAGTTTTGTTCCAAGGTCATTTGTCTTCATTTCGTCAAAACTTTTTGATAAGACTAAATTTTGGCTCAATTATGTCTCAATTTTTACTCTTACTTTACTTTTACGAAAGGTTGTAATAATTGGTTTTTTTTTATTTAGCTTATATGGCGCCTCACTTTTTCTTACATTTGACTCTAAAGGGATGAATCATCCTAAGGGATGAAAATCCCGGAAAAAAAAACTTACATTTGACTCGATTTTGCCTGAGTTTTGTCTCTATTGTGTTAAACCTTTTTTTGAATTTGATTAGTTTGAAGTATCGAATTTGTCAAAATTTGACTCGATTTTGTCTCAATTTGATCTTAGTTTCGTCTCCAGATGATTTTTTTTTTAAATTTATTCATACTATGATTGAATTTCGTTCTTATTAATTTTAAATTTGGTATAAAATTCACTTCATTTATTTGAATTTTTTTTAAACAGTTGTCCTTATTTTTAAGTTTTTTAATTAATTTTGCTTCAATTTTATCACAGTTGTGTTTCAAGCTCATTTGTCTGAATTTTGTCAACACTGTTTAGTTTGACTCAATTTTGGCTCAATTATGTCTCAATTTTTACTCAACTGTATCTAGTTTTAGTCTTATTTTTTTTCTGTATTTTGTTTGAGTATTTTCCTAACCTTGTTTCAATTTCGATTAAATATTTCATGAAATTGATCTAAGTTTTCTTTCATTAAAACTTCTGTTTTGTCTCAATCTTATATGCATCAAATGTTGCCCCAATTTTGTCTCATTTTTTTATTTTCGTCTAAATTCTGTCTCAAAAGGTTGTATCAATTATTTTTTTATTTAGCTCATATGGCGTCTCACTTGTTTCTTACATTTTACTCGATTTTATCTGAGTTTTGCCTATATGGTGTTAGATCTTTTTTTTAAATTTTGATTAGTTTTTTTTTCTTGATTTTATGTAGGATCGAATTTGTCAAAATTTTACTCGATTTTGTCTCAATTTGACCTTAATGTCGTCTCCAGATGATTCTATTTTGTTTTAAATTTGCTCATACTATGATTTAATTTCGTTGTTATCATTTTCGAATTAGTTATTTAATTCATCTGAATTTTATTTGAATTTTTTTAAACATTTTTTTTTTATTTTTAAGTTTATTAATAATTTTGCTTCAATTTTATCACAGTGGTGTTTTTCAAGCTTATTTGTCCGAATTTCGTCAAAACTGTTTAATTTGACTCAATTTTGGCTCAATTATGCCTCAATTTTTATTCAACTGTATCTAGTTTTAGTCTTATTTTTTTTCTGTAGTTTGTTTGAGTATTTCCCAAACCTTGTTTCAATATTGATTAAATATTCTATGAAATTTATTTTCTTTCATTAAAGCTTCAGTTTTGTCTCAATCTATGCATCAAATTTTGCCTCAATTTTGTCTCATTTTTTTTAAACTTTCGTCTTAATTTTGTCTCGAAAGATTGTACCAAGTTTTTTTATTTATCACATCTCACTTATTTCTTGACTTTGACTCGACTTTGCCTGAATTTTGTCTCGTTTGTGTTTATTTTTTTTTTAATTTTGATTTTTTTTAATTTGTCTTTATTTTAGTATTGAATTTGTCAAAATTCGGTCTCAATGCAGTTTTGTCTGAATGGAATGAATGCTTGAAATTTATTAAAAATTTGTTCGATTTTTTTTCCGGATTCTTAAAATTTTATCAAAAAATCGATTTCGAATCAATTTTATACGTTTGTTGTCTCAATGTGGTTTTTCCAAAACTTTTGTCAAAATTTTGAAATATTTATTAACTTTTTTTTCAATTTTGTCTCAATGAAAAGTTTGTTTATTTTGTCTGAATGTTGTCCCAGAGTTATCTCAATTTTGTCCCAATTTGATCTTAGATTTTTTTTTCATTCAAACTCTAGATTATTTTGGTTTAGAAAAGACATTTCATCGAACGTTACAATTTTATTTGAATACTGTCACAATGATTTCATAAAACTACGAAATCTTGGATAGTTCCTTGAGAGGAATAATACTTGGTAAAAGCAATCCAAAGCTTACTGCTTTTTCAGGATCGCTCACTTTGTTTCTACACTGCATAAAAATTTTCAAATTGTTTTCGAACACATTTTTGGGGAAAGGTATGTGACACGTCGTTGTCATGGTTGTAAAAAAAGAAAGAAAAGAATGTCAGGAATTCGCACCGAAGCAGGATTTCGGAACAGCAAACGGCTTTCGCGAATCTGGCACGCATTTTGGGGCCAGCTCACAACGCCAATTCGAACATGTTGAACAAGCTCGCTTGGCATGGATGCTGTTGGCAGGCGCGATTGGCAATAAAACAAGAAAAGTGTGATTCACCGAAATCGGAAACAGGAACCTCACGTAACCATAACTGGGGAAGAAAAAAGAAGAAATTGAATGGTTGGAAGACGAGAGAAGGATGAACGTAAAACTGACGCAAAGAGTGATTAAGAATATTGAAGAAGTTTTTTCGTTCGTCTGTCCGTCCAATCCGCCGTCGTTGGCCTGCTGCGTTTTCAGTCTGATCATCAAGTTACCCGGGCAAGTGCCAAAGTTTCACAGTTATTTATGCCCGGCTTGCGAAAAGGTGTGTGGACACGAGAAAGTTCAATCCAAGAAGGCGTGTGTAATTGGAGAAAAGCACGAGTGATGAAATAAAGGAGCTTAAACGAGAAAGGGAAAAAAACACAAGTCGAGGACCGTAAAAGTCTGTCATCGAAGGAGGCTGAGGGAGACTTTTTTTCGGTGAATTGGGTGTAAGAAGACAGAGAGATATAAAATCGGAAATACGGAGTTGCAGCTTGGATTTTGGCAAATGGCTTAACGGTTTGATGCTTAATTGCATCATGGAAAAGTTTTCATCATGCTTGGTGTAATGATGCGATTAAAATCTTCCAAACGATTAGATTAAATGGATAAAAATCCATGTCAAATTGTAACATTTTTCGACTACATTTTTTAAACAAAATAAAAGCACAAGTTGAAAATCAATAGGGACTGTCATTCGATAGTCGTTTTTCTTTATCGAAATTGTGTTTCTATCAAACGTTCATCCAATAAAATAAAATCAAAGGACAATCGGCATTCCAATTCCGTTTGAAATCGAACGTTTTTGTCAAATTATTTGAAATTAGTTCGATTTATTGCCTCCCATTCAGCCCTCCTATTGGAAACTCCGGGAAAAAGCAAGTTTCGAAAGCAAAACAAACCAAAAAGTGCTTTAATTTTATTCAGAATAGCAACTGTCAGATCGATTTAAACAGTTTCATTTTCCCCGAGGAGAGAAATGGAAGATGTGCCCGATTCCGGATTGTTTCCGGACAACGATGTTATCTAGTTTGAGTTTAAATTTCGGTTTTCGCCTTCCGGCCGATGACGTACTTCCAGCTTTGTTCCTCCTGGCTCTATCTCTCTTTTGATGGGGGTGGGTGGGTTTGGCAAATTTCAATTGTATCTGGCCCTCGGACGAAGAAAAGGGGCTGGGTTTGCCGATTGTGATTCTATGTGACAAGAAACCTATTCACCATGAGAAAATTGATTGTGAGAAGTGGTCCCACCGATCTGTGTGTTCTGAGACTATAGAACAATTGATTCCGGAATCGAGTTTCCTCGAGAGGAGTTTCTGGAATCTTTGGCAAGACGAGAAGCTGAAGCTGATGGTGATTGCTTCCGAGTGGTGGGACGAAAGTGATTAAAATTTACCCCACCAGCCCACTTCAAGTTTTCTTAAGCTGCATCTCTACTCCTTCTTCCTATATTGGATGCTACTCGAGACCAAACTGCAAAATTCTTCCTCAACAAGCATGGTAAGTTTATTTTACCAAATTATTTCATTCTAGGTTAGACAATCATTTGCTATATTTGCACCAAAGTTGTTCCGATGGAAAATAAAGATTGGGCAGCATAGAGATTGGGTGCTTTTTGTTCTTCTAACAAAAATATTTCTCTATGGAGCCACTAGCAGCAGCCAGCAATTGCTCTGGGTCCGATATTGTGATTTGTTTTTCTGCAATGTCATGAATATGCAGTATGGCACTCAATTAGAATATAAACACAAACACTCACACATGAAGTCTTGTTATTTGTTGTTTATTCGACATAGACCGGAGAAGAAGGAAAAAATGGCCTTTCAGTCGGGTGCACCCAAGTTAAAAACAACAAAATCTCCTCTTTCAGCATGTCCCTTTTGGAAATTCAGTTTCCCAATGAATACATTGCTATTTATCGCAACAAGAACATCAACAATA
Source organism: Uranotaenia lowii (assembly GCF_029784155.1). Lineage (NCBI taxonomy): Eukaryota > Metazoa > Arthropoda > Insecta > Diptera > Culicidae > Uranotaenia > Uranotaenia lowii. The sequence continues at coordinate 366,481,074 of NC_073693.1, forward strand.
GAAGAAAGGAACATCTTTTCTGCTGGTATTTGAAATATGAATCATCTTGTTGACCCAAAAAAAACTTAAAAGACCGACAAAAATGACACTCTAACAATATTGGTCCTGTGTTCTGTGAAATGTTGGTTTTTATGCTAATTGAATTTATGTATTCATACATATCGTTATGCTCGATTGAGATGAATGAACGAACGGACGAACGAAAGAACGACGGTCTCCCTATTTCAGATTGCGAATGCTTGACATTCGAGAAGAAGATAAATATCTGCTTCTTGCCTCACTTGCTGTTCGATTGAAGGACTTTTATCGAACTGAATCTTGCGCCTTTACCCATATAAGGGGTAGATATGGGTTTGTTTATTGAGTAAAGGATTGCGATGTGACCTGCATGCATTATTGTTTGCACTGGCAATCGAATGAAAATTTGCAACCCGTACTTGCTTTGCATTTCAATTAAGAACAAATACATATATTGTATATCCTTTCTTATATTTATGCTTAGCAATTTCTGGAATGAGATAAATTTGACAGTAGATATTGCTTATTCATTTTACATGGTCACATAGTACAGATAATTATTGTCAAATAAAAAAAAAACAACTTTTCCAGTATGCTAACGAAATTCGCTTTAATGATTAGTTGAAAGGTTGTGAGCGCATTTTTATGTCCAAACGGCATACATTGGAATTCGTACTTGGCGCTTCAACGCGTCTTTTTTTATTAGTTGGTTACTCAGATGCTTAATTCTCGTTAACGGAATGCATTTCAAGACACGATGAGCCTCAGTGTAACCTCAGTCTGCTACTCTGGGTGCAATGGGACGACTCATGATATTTGTACATACTTTTATACCTCTTCTATTCACAACTCCAGTTCTGATCTCACCTCTCATGACTCGAGAACAGACCTCTCCTCGTAATGACTTGAGGTTACCGCACAAACTTTCTCCTCTGGAATAATCATGGCCTGAACTCTCAAGATCCCACCCCGTATTGTAATTACTCGAGGTTGAACACATACCTCTGCTCTACTCCACTCGATACCTGATCCCTACTCTAATATATAACCAATCGGTGTGCCTGACCGGCACCAATGAGAAACCTCTTCTCAACACTTCGGAACGGCACTTTTTGTGAACTACCTTGCAATAGGAAAGCAAGTATCGTTAGAGACCCCTTCCATATTTATTCATCACCTCAGTTTTCAACAAAATGGCTTCGCTCAAACCAATTTTCAGAACAAAGGCGAAATTATGTTAGGATAGTTCTACCTCACTGTAGCTGACCGGACATTTCTATCCAGCTAGTCCTCATTCGCCAGTAAGTATTTTCAGCTGATCTTCAGCGCACCAAGTTTCATCGTTCTGTTCTCCGCAGCTACTACCTCTTTTCCCAGTTTAGCCTGTCGACTCCGTTCCGTTGTTGGTCTGGTTTTAGTACTGGGCTGAGCATCGGTGCTTCTCCCCTACACGGCGCTTCTCGGTGTAGAACTGGTTCAAAATGGAAGATTGGACACGGTAGCGGTTCCTGTTGTCACTTACACTCTCCTTTTTTATACTCAAAATTAAGTTTGACCGAAATTCAAAAGTTGAGTTCTATTTTTCCTCCTTGCGATGGTTCAAAACAAAGTTCGAACTGCGAACTCGAAGCTGAGGGCTGCCACTGTAGTGCTGTTTTGAACCAAAACAACTTAATTTTGAATTGGGCAAAAGGAGCGTGTAGCCATAGGGTTGGTCTACTTAACTGACATGTTCGGAGACGGTAGAGCAGTCAGAGCGTTTGGGCTGCTTCCGGAAATAAGAGCATGTTAGGCGGGCGGTATTCTTGCGTTGGCTTTAACTTTTCGTCAGATCATTGGAATCCGGGGATAGTGATCGTTCCTTACCTGGTTGAAGCATAAAACTTCACACGTTATTGACACTATCCAGTTTGTGTAACATGCATCCGATACTGTGCAGCGTTTGAACTTACGTTTTGGATTGATCGTTATCGTTGTAAATACTTCATTGGCCCGGAACATGGCTTAGGACTTCGTCCTCGTAATACGCACCTTAACTGAATAGCCTAAATATGGCTGCCAATGTCTTTTCATAGTCAGCGCCATTTGTTGCTCGCCGTCCAGCTGCTTCGTGACTAGGTATTTTTTTATTGGTGACGTCTATGTTACGGTCCGCCTTACTTTGAGTAAACCTTTCCCATGCGCATTTGCCTTTACCTACGTTGATCCTCACTGATCTCGAGCTTCTAAATACACAGCACTGGTTAAAAACGACTCGCGTACTCCTCATCTTGTTCACTAGAGGCTTGGTCTTTCCTTTTGCTACTCGAGACGTGACCTTTCCTCATAAAAACTCGTGGTTAAATTCACAAACCTTTCTTCTTGGTGACTCGGGACCTGATCTCTTCTCTAAGCACTAGAGGTCCGACTTCTTGTAACCAGGAGTCGAGGTTTGACACCTTCGACCCGTCATGTGTTGGTCGAAATAAGTTTTTCCAGAACTGGCACCACAACGATTTGGTTGATTCCCGACGAAGACGTTATCCTACACCGAGAGCCACTATTCTCTGTGGATGTTCACTGGCGATGGAGTAACTCAGCGATCTCCATTGCGAAGCAGGTCTTGTCTTATCCCTATAGCTTCGATCATTGAGAAATGCACCACTCTGATAGCCGCCGATGTAGCTTCAACTTTGGGATCAACAACAACCGACTCGACAGCCCACCCGCCCCGGTGAGGTCAGTCTACTCCAAACTTTGTCAGATCGTTGGCTTTCCCTTCGGTTGGCAACCCTAGGATTTTGGCTCCGCGGTTTCCTCTATCCATCGTATGCCGGTCATTGACGACGACATCTTATCCCAACTCGAGCCTTTCTACAATGAGGCTATTGTGTATCGTAGCCCGTAGGTACCGAGGGCTGAAAAGCTCTCCGACAATGAGTCCAAGTTGAATCAACTATGATAATGTCAATTGATTTTGCATTGACGAATGATTTTCACGATTTAAATGCATGTACTGCTTTTCTACAAGGTGTTGTATGACATTTGCTATGCGCATGCACCTCTTACAATATATCGCACTTCTTCGGATAGAGAATTTCTGATTGCTTTATATAAAATTAAAAAGAAAGCTCGGTTGATCGAAGATAAACAAACTTATAAAGAGATCCAAAGAATGTTCAAAGATGCACATCGTAAATCCTATTCGGTACTATTTCAACAAACGAAAGAGAAATTAAATCCAATCCGCGACAGTTATGGAAATTCGTCAATTCGAAAAAAAAAAAAAAATAAACAGGTCGGTGAACATAAAGTATAGAGACAGTACTTCTGCGGGTTCATAAAGCTCCGCCCAACTTTTTGCAGATTTTTTTAAAACGAGTTACCAGTCATCGCAAGCCTCTGGTTCATTAGCAACTCCACAAGACTCTCTAGTAATTGAGTTTAGTTTTAAAATTCTCGAAATCGAGACATGTATCGAAGATCTAGACCCTACTAAATCATCTGGTCCTGATGGAATACCGAACACGTTGATCAAAATCAAAGCTTGTTGCAGCGAGTTGGCGCGCCCTTTGATGTTATTGTTCAATTCATCGCTACGTGCAGGATTATTTCAATCCATTTGGAGCCTATCACGAGTGACTCCAATTCATAAAAGAGGATCGAAACATTTGGCAGAGAACTACAGAGGAGTGGCTATACTCTCAGCATTACTCAAATTTTTTGAAATGCTAATTTATTAACGGCTATATCCTATAATCGAAGACAGGATTTCGCCTTGCCAACACAATTTCTTTAAGAAACGATCAGTGGAAACGAATCTGTGCGAGTTCACTACCCGTGTATTGGATTGGATCGTTAAGGGATATCAAGTGGACTGTATTTACACTGATACATGTCAGCCTTTGACTTAGTAAGAATCGATGAAATCTTGGAAGCGACTTCAAAAATAGGTATCGGAGGAAACATTCTTAATTGGATAAAGACCAACCTAATGAACAGACGACAATTCGTATCGGTGAATTCAATTAGTTCGGAACCATATAAAGCGTCTTCAGGAGTACCTCAAGGTAGTCACTTGGGGTCCCTACTCTTCGGTCTATTGAAGAACAGCTTACCAGAAATGCTTTCGGACGCATTCGTACTTATCTATGCCGACGATAGCAAATTTTCATGCCTGTTAAAAGAATTAATGATTGCGAAAAACTTCAACGTGATTTGAATGCGTTAACAGATTTTACGACCAGAACAAAACTGAAATGTACGGTTTATCTATGCTCAAGCTCAAGAACAAAACTGAAGCTGAACGGCTCAAAATGCGCAGTCATATTATTTAAGAGAAGCTTCACACGGATCCAGTATACTTCATCTCTAAGCGGAGAAGACATATGCAGAGTTTTTAGCGTACAAGATTTGGCCGTTAAACTGGATTCCGAATTGACTTTCAAGGACCACATAAATAGCCTAGTGTTGTGAGCCGGTTTGCTGGAGAACTGTAAGACCCCTACACAATAAAAAGCCTGTACGTTAGCATGGTAAGATCGGAATTCGACTTTGCGAGCATAGCGATAGAAACCCGTCCAGAAGCTATTCGTGAAATTCGCAGTCAGGAATTTTGGTTGGGCAGTCAACATGCCAGAGTATTAAAATCTGTATCACTTGTTGGATCTGGATTTGTAAAGAACCTGCACCGCATCAACGATTTTTTATTCTTTTTAAAAATAGATCGAAGTATCGTGAATTCGTTTTTTTTGAGTTCCCGATTGACGGCTAATTCCAATGCCTTGGCTCTAAGACGACGTAGACGCTCTTCAAAATCGAAGAAAAAATTACAGTCGCAACGAGCCAGCTTTCCGATTTATGAGAGAATATAATATTATAGATTTAAACTTCAGTGTTCAAACAGTGAAAAATCAGTATGCGTTATATTAAAAGGAGGCAACTATATACATGATAATTTTTAACATATCGGGATGACGGTCTCACTATCCATCAATAAATCAATAACCAATGCTCGTTATAATTTTCTCTTCATAAATATTTTAATGCGCTTACCTCTAATATTGAAAAAAATTGTTAAGAAGCGCGATTTTGTATTTTATATTATCACATTATTGAAGTATTGGTAACAGTTTACGGACAAAAGCTAACACCTGAGTCATAAGTAGCGGGAATGATTTGATAACATATTCTAGGAGAAACACGGTATAAAGAAAAAAAAAAACAGTTGTGACTGGGCTTGTTCCCAGTCCCAGTCAACATACATGTAATCGTATTAGAAATGATTACAATCGAATAACGAAATGATCGCACAAACGGTCATTTGGAGTCGAATTAAATCGGATATGAAAGAAAGTCCAATTTTGGACATATTTGGTGCCATTTTTTGGCGAAAATCGTCTTGTTGTGTTACGTGCAAAAACTAGATACCGTCTTTGACGAAATTGACCAATGCAAGGTTCAGCAAATATTGTCACTGGCAATGAAGTGTATGCTTTGAGAAGAAAAACTTACGCTTCTTACATTTCTTTACTAGATATGAATAAGGTGTCGAACAAATTCTAATTCATATACAGTTCTTATCGCTTCAACCAGAAGCCTTTTTTCTGTATGTACATTAGAGTGGCAGCCAAATGGGGCATGTCGAATTTTGCAAACCGACCATATATACCATTTTGTAGATTGGCCCAAAAAACTGACCTGTACAAAATTTCAGCTCAATCGTACTCGATTTAAGGGTGCCTCAACGCACTTCAAGTTTCGATTTTGGGTTGACCCTCAAAAATCACTAAAGGGGTGGCCGAAGGAAATCGAAAAAAATTAAATTTTAATTTAGATTTAATTTTTTTCAAAAATCACGTAAGGGGGGACCAAAGGAAATTTGGAAAATCGAAATTTCAATTTCGATACCCGACGACTTAAAAATGCATGAAACTAGATCCTCCACCAGATTTCTACGTTTCATGCGTTTCTAAGTCATTTGGCATCAAAATTAAAATTTCGATTTTTAGGATTTCCTTTCGTCGCTCCTTACTTGATTTTTGAAATTTTGAAGTCGATTTTTGAGATTTTTGTTTTTCGAGATAACACCAAATTTCGACGTTTTCTGCATTTGAAATAATTTGGCATCAAATTTAAAATTTTAATTTTTCCGATTTCCTTTGGTCCCCCGTTTGGTGAATTTTGAGGGTAAAAAAAATCGAAATTTTGAGCGCTTTGAGGCACCTTTAAATCAAGTCCGATTGAGCTTAAATTTTGAACAGGTCAGATCTTTGAGTGAATCTACATAATGCATATGGTCGGTTTTCGAAATTCGATCTTTAATTTTTTTTCCATACATCCATTGCCATCCTAATGTACATATATGTATCTCAACTTTGGTAAGTGAATGCTATTTTTTGAAAGTTTTATACAATCATAATATCATGTATATCAGGGATGAGAAACCCGCGGCCCGCGGGCCGCATGTGGCCCTCGAGACATGTTTGTGCGGCCCGCGAATCTTCTCTCAAATTGAATTTATATTACTTTTTTACGATAGATTGTAAATCATCATTATATACTGGTCCATACCAATTCAAAAAACAAGTTATATAGAAAGTAACTCAATCAAATATGTACTTCACATGTTTGCAGTAGCATTTGCTCATAAACTAGGCTTGCCAGATGGTTTTCAAAAAAAGCGGGACATTTTGAGAGAAAAAAGCGGGACACAGCAGATAAAAGCGGGACATTTTAAAAGTTTGTTTCAAATGTATGTAACATATGTGAATATGTGTTTTTTCTACTCTTAAAATGAAGTGCTTACATAAGTATAAAGTTCTATAAATCGATAATGGAGGCATATTTCAGTTAATATAACATCTGCCTTCCGAACCAACGCCGTCTATGCTTTCAAATCCAGGCATAAACATCGAACAAAGTTGAAACATTTCAATGTCCTTGCGTTGGTAAAAAAGTGCGAACGACACAAAGACGTTAAAACAACATTGATTGAAACAAAAATTAAACCAATGATGAAAAAATTATCAGCCTTACAAGCGTGTTTTGTTTTCAAATTGTCAAGATTTTTTCTTGATAATTACCATACTTGCGACTGAATGTAATGACTAAACTTATAAGGCTCTCATTAGACAATTCAGCCTACATTTTATGCAGAGAAATCAATTTTTGTATATGTACAATGTAGGTATTCACTGATTTTCTATGAAATGTTCTTAAGCTTGAAATCTCTGGTTTGTGAAAAGAGTTCCACTTTATTTATTAGCACAATTTTTTTCACTGTAAAAGTCACATCAGCTTCGTTTCAAGATTAAGAAGATTTCAAATTTATAAAAATGAAATGAATTCTCCAGAATCGGATTTAGTGCGAAATCAGTGTGTCATTTTTTAGTAACCTAACACTAGCATTACTCTAAATGAGATCTTTTTGGACATTTTTCTAAATACTGAAAAGCTATAGATTTGCCATGCAAATAGTTATTTATGCACTTAGTTACAAAAAGAGGTTTTTCAGCACGAGTCGTAAATTTATTCAACGAGGGTTGTTGAGTCGAATAATTACGTTGAGTGCTAAAAGATATGGAGTTTTGCTCTGAGTTGCATACACGATTTTATGCAAATTCGCAACATTCTTTTGAAAATTAATTAACCATTAATTAACCAACAACTAAAAATAAAGTTAGTCGTGCTGAAATGCAGCACTTTTCGTGTATGAAGAATGTAAACACTGTAACACTGGAACACTGTAACACTCAAAATGGAGCAATGTAATGATCTTATACGGAACAGTTTTTTCATCGTTGGTAGAAAAAATTTGGTCATCGAGGACAAAATTTGAATTCTGAAAAAACTTTTCGAAAATTGACACAGAAGAAGGATTTTAAGTCTACAAATTTAATAATGATTCACATCAAGCGCTGGGAAGACAGTGATTTATTTAACAAATTTTTCTCACTGAAGTTTTTCGCTGTGATCTAGCTCCATACTTCCAGTTTAAACTAAAAGAGTGACGTGAATATAGTAGCACAAGTTTGAGCTAAAAATAGTTTCTTCTAGAAAAGAATTTAAACCTTTTTCGGGCCACAAAAAGCTGAAGGTCTGTGGTTCAAAAAGGGTTAAAATTTTTGATTCTTATAAAAACAGGGAAACAAATGATGTTTGTGTTTGCAAGAAAGATCAGTGAAAATGTTCTAATTGATTAAAAATAAAAATTATTTGAAAATGATCAAGATTTAGTCATGCAGATACTTAGATGCCATACTTCAATTTTGGCTGATTTTATTCACCTGGTGTTAAACTTCTGTTTTCTTTCAAAACGTGAATTCGTATTGTTTTCCCTTTTTATCGTTGAATATTTGTCATTATAAATAATGACGTAGAGCTCTGCTAACTATTTATAAATATTATTTTGAGTGCGGCCCGCCGGAAATATTTCAATTTCAAATTGGTCCGTTGCTGCAAATGGTTGCTCACCCCTGATGTAGATTAAAAGTATAATGAAATATAACCTCTACCTATACCAAACTGAGTCCATTTTTTGGATTTTTTTTCGTGGCAAGATTGTGTTTTTTTGTCTACTATGAATGTTACGGAATAAAATATTTCCAAAGGTACATCTTTCGGGTTTTTGGACAGTGGTAAAGGATATCCATCCTCTTTACAAAATATTCATGCTATTCACTGGTAATTTTTTTTACTATCATTAGTCCTTTATGAGACTTTTTTTTTAAATATAAAAATACTTCATTGAAATCCTATTGGGTATAATCACAGAGAACAGACGTACAAGCTCGAACAAAAAATCTTCAAAAAAGTGTGTAAAATTTCAAATGCTGACATTCAAAAAATACGTTGAAAATTGACTTGAAACTGTGTCATCTATTGAGCCGTTTAAAAGTTACATATCATATTTTCAAGTGCTCGGTTTTCGAAAAGGCGTAATCGTATAAGAACTAATTAATTGTTAAACTAACACCGCTCTAAAATAGACGGGTTCAATTTATTGCTAGATAAATGCAATAAGAGTTACTTTTGACTGGACAGAATTTCACTTCCTTTATTTTTGCACTTCTTATGCAGGCGAAAAAACTAACAGTTTTGGAATAAGTTTTTGCACTTCTTGAAAAGTTATCGTTAGAGGAAGAATCGGATATATCCAGTCAATTAGGTACATTTTTGACAATCAGTCTTACCCATCAGAATTGGTTCAAGACATCTCAAACCGGATTACTTTCAAGTAAGTTTTTTGTATCCCATTGTTCAAAATTTAGTACTTCTAGCTTAAACAAAATAGCGCAAAACTTTTAAGATACTATTCCGTTATGCAACGTGACAATTGTGTTACGAAACGTTAACAGCGATTTTCCGGAAACATGCCAAACAGTTCATACGACCTGTTCAAAAGTGACCAGAATTTTGTTTTTTTTTTCTCAGTTTGGTTGTGACAGTTCTCTCTGGTGTGTTTGGAGACATCTGGTGGCCCAACCAAAAAACAAAAAATGGTCCAAAACGGTCGTTGGAAATTTTACACAAATTTCGTGGGCTAGCTTGTACGTCTGTTTTCTGTGGTATAATTTATTAGAACATTGATTTGATACAAAAAATAAACAGGAAATATAATTTTTTCATTGGTATCATATGTGACTTACTTACTTACTTAATGGTCCCGCGCCGATCCTCCGGTGCATAGGGCCGTGGTAAAAGACCTCCACTATTGACGATCCGGAGCCAGCGTCTTCATCTGGTCCCAGTCAAGACTCTCGTCGACAGTTCGGATTTCAGCGGCTAGGTTTCGCCGCCACGAGTTTCTGGGTCTGCCTCTTCTTCGATGACCTTCTGGATTCCAATCTAGCGCCTCTCTGCAAATCTCGTTTTCATCTTTTCGCAGCGTGTGCCCAATCCATCTCCACTTACGTTCCCGAATCTCGATTTCCAGCGGCCTTTGATGACACCGGCGATGTAGTTCCTCATTCGAGATCCAGTTGCCAGGCCACCAAGCGCGGATGATATTCCGCAGGCAGCGGTTTACAAATACTTGCAGTTTTCGCGTCGTTACCGCATATGTGCACCAAGTTTCGCACCCGTACAGCAATACGGATTTAACGTTTGAGTTGAAGATTCGAATTTTCGTTCGTAGAGAGATCTGGCGTGACCGCCAGATGTTTCGGAGACTCGCAAATGCAAAACGGGCCTTTCTGATCCGGGTTTCGATGTCTTTCCTGGTACCACCATCAGGCGTTATCTGGCTACCCAGATACTGGAAGCACTCCACTTTCTCAACTCCATCGACTTGGTCTTTCCGACATTGACTTTGAGACCTGCTGCCTGTGACTTACCAGGAAACTAAATAATGAATACGAAAAATATCGAACAAAACACTTCTTCCGAATCAGAGGCAACGTCCTGACCAACGTCCAACATTTGTTGCTAAGTCAAACATCCCTCTGCCCACAGGTTATTATCTGACATGGGAGAGGCTGTCTTTCTATCTATCTTTTCAATACTGAAGAGTTGCAAAGCTTTGCAATAAATTTTGCGCCTAATCATTGACTATGTTTGTTACTCTTAGGGTGTGCCAATTTTTAAATAAATTGTGCTTAAAAGACTTAGAAATATTTTAATTTTTATTTTTTTTAAACTTTTCTTTGAAAATAACAATTTAATAGAGTTTAAAAAACTGTGATTATTACAGAACTGACTAAATAAAGACAATTCCATAACCCACCGGAGAATGTGAATCTTCCGACTAAGACGATATCCAAGAAAATAGATCCACACCGGAAATGTGTGAAATTAAGTCATGGACTCCGCAAAAAAAAAATATCTCCAGACCACACACACAGCACAGCTCTCGGAGAAATCTTCTGCCGACCATCTCCCTTGAAATAAAACATCGAAGAAAGACCATTTGTCCACGTCCAAGACGGTGCGAAAAGGAAATTTTTCACCTTCTTGGAGAAGTGCCTGTTTTCTTTTTCGCATCACCCACATCCACCTCAGCATTCTTTATAGGTATTGTTCGGTTGGCGTAGATTGTGTGTAGGTCTGTTTTTGTGTTGTTGATGTTGATTTCCTACTATTGTGACACGGTTTGTTCCGGCATGTTCCTCGGGAAAATTCTGCGAAAACCTTATCACTGGGAGAGGTTCCGGAGGAAAAACTGGATGAAAGAACAAACACACAGCAATCACGGCCTTGCCGGTTGTAAGCTTGCCGACTATGGCCAACTGGCTATTGCCATTTGTGTGTATCCGGTGGGATTAAATTATGGTCCAATTTCGTTTTAGTGGTGCCCATTAGGGAGGTGAAAAATGTTCACTCGAATGGACGGAAGCAGAGGAAACCAAACTGTGTTTGGATGTGAGTTGTTGTACCTATTTCGTGAATGTGTTCTTTTAGGGAAGAGTAATTTCAACGCACCATGGATTTCATTAATCATTCTGCTGAGCAAATAAATTTGTCTACCGTTGTGTTCCTTGGCAGGATTTGGAAAACAGTGTTTTGAGGAACCTAGATGTTGAGTGAAATCACACGATTTTTCATGACATTTGTTAACGCATTAACGAGCGCGAATAATTTCCCAAGTAGATATTACAAAATGTATCTCTCTCTTAGAGAACGATCTTTTCCAAGAGCATGTCGAATTGCGGATGTATTCCGATATACAAATCAGGAAAGGCGCACTGCATTGAACACTACAGACCCATTTCGATTCTAAGTGCCATCTACAAAGTTTTCGAAGTCCTGATACATGACCGAATTTACACTGCCGTCAAACTCTTGATTTCTGATTCCCAGCACGGGTTTGTGGTGGAAGGTGTTCAACGATCTGGAGAACGGTAGTCACATTGACTTTGCGAAGGCTTTCGACCGAGTTCCACACAAAATATTGATTGCGAAGATGGACAGACTTGGTTTTCCAACCTGATCACTCGAGTGGATTGAGTCGTATCCTACTCATCGTCACAATTACACTTTAATGAATAATTCTCGCTTGAGGACGTTTGTCATCAATCGAGGAAATTTGTCACACCGTCTGGAGTACCCCAAGGAAGCCACCTTGGACCTCTTCTATTAATCGTTTTTTTTTGTGAACGACCTGTGTACAACGCTTCAATCTGCTACGCTTCTTTATGCGGACGATCTAAAAATTTTAAGAAAGGTTTTCAGCAAAATGGACTGCCTTGCCTTGCTAGAAGATATTGCTAGACTTGAAATTTGATGTCTCGTGAATGGGATGCTGGCAAACGCGAAAAAAGGTAGAGTCGTCCATTTTGGGCGAGCACGTAGAATTTTCAAATTGGATTACAAACTTTCCAAAGAGAGTCTTGAAAACGTGAATTCAATTCATGACCTTGACAAAAAGATTGATAACAGACTCACATTTAACGAGCACATAGCACTAACGACAGCAAGAGCCATTTACTCTTGGATTTCTGCGCCGGCACACTAATGACTTCGAAGATGTCTACGCACTGAAAGCCATCTAGCGTCTAGTGTTCATCAGTACGCAGCATTTTGGAAGCATTTTTTAATTACTTACTTATTTACTTACTTACTTACTTACTTACTTACTTACTAACTTACTTACTTACTTACTTACTTACTTACTTACTTACTTACTTACTTACTTAATTACCTGAGGAAAGAAAAACAGTTTATTCTGTCGATTTTGTCACTTTTGACAGTTTTGACAATTTGACAACTTTGACAACTTTGACAATTTTAACAATTCAACAATTTTGACAATTTTGAAAGTATTGAATATTTCGACAATTTTGACTTTTTTGACAGTTTTGAAATTTTTAAAAATTATGACAATTTTGACAATTTTAACAATTTTTAAAATTCTGACAATTTTAACAATCTTGAAAATGTTGACAATTTTTGACCATTTTGACCATTTTGACAATTTTGATAATTTTGACAGTTTTGACAGTTTTGACAATTTTGACAATTTTGACTATTTTGACAATTTTAACATTTTTGACAATTTTGACATTTCTGACAATTTTGTCAATTTTGTCAATTTTGTCAAATTTGTCAAATTTGTCAATTTTTTCAATTTTGTCAATTTTGACAATTTTGACAATTTTGACAATTTTGACAATTTTGACAATTTTGACAATTTTGACAATTTTGACAATTTTGACAATTTTGACAATTTCGACAGTTTTGACAATTTTGACAATTTTGACAATTTGGACAATTTTGACAATTTTGACAATTTTGACAATTTTGACAATTTTGACAATTTTGACAATTTCGACAATTTTGACAATTTTGACAATTTTGAGAATTTTGACAATTTTGACAATTTTGAGAATTTTGACAATTTTGAGAATTTTAACAATTTTGACAATTTTGAGAATTTTGACAATTTTGACAATTTTGACAATTTTGAGAATTTTAACAATTTTGACAATTTTTGACAATTTTTGACAATAGTTGACAATTTTTGAAAATTTTTGTCAATTTCGACAATTTTGACAGTTTTGAATATTTTGACAATTTTGACAAGTTTGACAATTTTGGCAATTTTGACTATTTTGACAATTTTGACTATTTTGACAATTTTTACAATTTTGACAATTTTGACAATTTTGAGAATTTTGACAATTTTGACAATTTTGACAATTTTGACTATTTGGACAATTTTGACATTTTCGATAATTTTGACAAGTTTGAAAATCTAGACAATTTTGAATATTCTGACATATTTTACAATTTTGACTGTTTGACATTTTTGATAATTTTGATAATTTTGACAATTTTGACAATTTTGATAAATTTGACAATTTTGACAATTTTGACAATTTTGACAATTTTGACAATTTTGACAATTTTGACAATTTTGACAATTTTGACAGTTTTGACAATTTTTACAATTTTGACTGTTTTGAAAATTTTGACAATTTTGACAATTTTGACAATTTTGATTATTTTGACAATTTTGACAATTTTGACAATTTTGACAATTTTGGCAATTTTGAGAATTTTGACAATTTTGACATTTTCGATAATTTTCGACAATTTTGACAATTTTGACAATTTTGACAATCTTTACAATGTTGACAATTTTGACAATTTTGACAATTTTGACCCCTTGATAATTTTGACAATTTTGTCAATTTTTTAAATTTTGTCAATTGGTCAATTTCGTCAATTTTGTCAATTTGTCAATTTTGTCTAACTATTTTGCCAGTTATGACAATTTTGGCATTTATGACAATTTTGATAATTTTGACAATTTTGAGAATTTTGACAATTTTGACAATTTTGACAATTTTGACAATTTTGACAATTTTGACAATTTTGACAATTTTGAAAATTTTGACAATTTTGACAATTTTGTCAATTTGTCAACTTTGACAAATTTGACAATTTCGAAAATTTTGTCAATTTGTCAACTTTGACAATTTTGACAATTTTTTTTCAATTTTGACAATTTTTAAAATTTTGAAAATTTTGAAAATTTGGTCAGTTTTGATAACATAGACAATTTTGACAATTTTGACAATTTTTAAAATTTTAACAATATGGACAATTTTGAAAATTTTGCTAAATTTACAATTAAGGCAATTTTGACAATTTTGACAATTTTGTCAATTTTGTCAATTTTGTCAATTTCATCAATTTTGTCAATTCTGTCAATTTTGTCAGTTTTATCAATTTTGTAAATTTTCCAATTTTGTCATTTTTTCAATTTTTTCATGTTTGTCAATTTTGTCTATTTTGTCAATTTTGTTAATTTTGTCATTCTGGTCATTTTTGTCAATTTTGTCAATTTTTTTAAATTTTGACGATTTTGACAATTTCTACCATTTTGACAATTTTCACAATTTTGACAATTTTGATAATTTTGACCATCTGAAAATTTAGACCATTTCGACAATTTCGACCATTCTGACAATTTTGACAATTTTGACAATTTTTGCAATTTTGACAATTCTGGCAATTTTGTCAATTTAGAAAACTTTGACAGTTTTGAAAATCTTACCCATTTTGATTATTTTGACAATTTTGAAAATTTCGATAATTTTGACCATTTTGTCAATTTTGACAATGTTGACAATGTTGACAGTTTTGGCAATTTTGAGAATTTGATAATTTTGACAATTTTATAATTTCGACAATTTTCTGAAATTTGGACAATTTTCACAATGATGAAAATTTTGAAAATCTTGACAATTTTGGAAATTTTGACGATGTTCATAATTTTGACAGTTTTGACAATTCCCATTTTACAAATTTTGACAATTTCGACAATTTTAACAATTTGACGATTTTAACAAAATTCACACTTATGAAACCTTTGACAAGTTTAACAATTTTGATAATTTGGAAAATTTGACTATTTCGACAATTTCGATAATTTTTACAATTAAGACAGTTTTGAATGTTTTTAGAATCCTCACAATTTTGGCAATCTTGACAATTTTGACAATTTGGACAATTTGGACAATTTTGACAATATTTACAACTTTGTTAATTCTGTTTGTTTTATCAATTTAGTTTCTAATGACATTTTTTAAATTTTTGTCAGCTTTGTCAATTTGATTCATTTTGTCAATTTGTTAATTATTTTTTTGCAATTTTGACAACCCTATTATTTTAGTTTATTCAGTCGATTGTGACAAGTTTGTTAACACAATTTTGTTAGTTTTGTCAATTTTGTCAATTTTGAGATTTTTTTTAATTTTTTTCAATTTGCGCAATATATTTGTACTTTGGAAATGTTATGAATTTTGTCAATTTAGTGACTTTTTTCGATTATGTCATCCTTAAATTCTGTCAATTTAGGCCCTTGAACCCAAAAAAGTATAAGAGCTTAAAGGAATATTTCAAGAAACAAGCTCTTAGACTGTTATTGTTTTTCAACAAATTGTATTTTTATTTGTTTTTCTTATCCGACAGCTTACCAATAGGCCAAATCGTCAGATGAAATAAGTCAAGCTGTAGCACAGAAAACAGACGTACAAGCTCGAACAAAAAACCGCCAAAAAAGTGTGTAAAATTTCAATTGCTATCACCAAAAAATACGTTAGAAACTAACTGCAAACAGTGCCATCTATTGCGCCGTTCAAGAGTTACAAATCAACTTTAAAGTGTCCAGTTTTCGAAAAGGCGTAATCGTAGCCAAAAACCAAAAATTAGTTTAAAAAGGGTGTTGGGATTTTTACACAAGTTTCGTGGGCTAGCTTGTACGTCTGTTCTCTGTGGCTGTAGCTTTATAATTCAGTTGACTTCATCAAGTCGAATTCGCTGCTAGATTCTACAACAGAAAACGCTCATCGCACCCCGAATAATGGTGCTTATACTGCCCCAGGGGGGGGGGGGGGGGGGGGGGGTTCTCATAAGGCCCCTTTAGTGATCAATTTTCACCTTTCAACAAAAAAAAATTTCAAATGCATTTTTAAACGTTTTTATCTATTTTTTCCAGTAGCAGGCAGTTAGGAAATATACTTCATTATTGTCTGAACACGAAACAATGATGTAACTCACATATCATAGCTGTGTTCTATGGTTAAACAAGCGTGTTCCTTAAGGTGGCCGTTATGCCCTTATCTTCCCTTTTCCAAAGGTATACGGCAAAGGTTTTTCAATGATATTCTGAGCTATCTGTAGCAGTTTACATTCATCGGTGAGGAAACAACAACACCGATCACCAGGCAGCGTACAGGTAAACAAGTACTGTTCATCGTACAGCTTTAATTAGCCAACCATTTAGTTATTAATTCAAATGCAACGGGGAGGGCCAGCTAACCAAGCTAAGCCAAGCCACTAATGGCTCATT
Source organism: Uranotaenia lowii (assembly GCF_029784155.1). Lineage (NCBI taxonomy): Eukaryota > Metazoa > Arthropoda > Insecta > Diptera > Culicidae > Uranotaenia > Uranotaenia lowii. The sequence continues at coordinate 366,497,869 of NC_073693.1, forward strand.
TACACTCTGAAATTAAACCAGTCTAGTCCAGAGAGCTAACCCCCAACCGGACTTTGCCAAGTTCGTTCGGAAATTCTTTCCATCATTGAACGCGAAGCTGCTGCGGTCACATTTTAACGCTCACCGAAAGCCCCCAGTTGAAATTGGTTGAAAACAGGTGGATGTTTGTATGTGTGCTTTACAAACTGTCGGTGTATGTACGTATGTATGTGTGATTCCACCCATTCCATGGTTTGGTACTGTTCAGTATCAACAACATTCCTCCGGCAGCATTGGCAGCAACCGCAAACACTCACCTGCTGTTGCCTCTGATGCTGAGGCTGACCGAGAACGTTCATGAGTCGACCAACGAAGGCCGGCCAAATCTTGTCTAAAAGCGCGATGCGGGAACTTGCGGCTAGAGCTAGCTAACTGACTGAATGACTGACTGACTGACTGACTTACTGACCGACCTCCTCCAATTTCAAGTGGATTTGGTCAGGTAAATTTGACAGGACTGAAGCACAGGGGAAAAAAGTCCTACCGCTGAAACTAAAACCGTTGCTTATGTCGTTGTCGTCGTCATCGTTGTCATCAGAATCGCCAGGTTTGGAGCTATCGAGTTCTGGGATCAGGAAGGGTTTTGCGAATCATCAGTTTGAGTGAGGCACCAGAATGGGAAAGAAAGAGACCCCTCAAGCGTGCCTTATCTCAACGTTCGTGTGTTGGAACGATCTAAATAAGTAAAAACAAGTGGATTGTTTCCCTCCAGAAGAAGAGAATCAACTCAACCCAACCCAGCAATCAATTGGTCCGGAGGGATGGGGGAAGCTTCTGCTGAAAATTGAGGCAGCTGGTAACCAGAAATGGTAGTTTCGGAGCACCGGAAATTAATCGGTTAGTTGAGCGCTTTAGGAGGCCGGAGATAATTAATGAATATGGCTGTTCAAATAACTTCTTTATGGGATCCCAACCACCCTTTCTTTCGACGGTTGACAAACATAGTGTATGACAGTGTACCTATAGTTTATGATATGGTAAAATTTCTCGCCTTCGGCATTTTGGTATCTATTGAGTGATTCATTATTCAATCAAAACATGTCCTTGGCGAAAGTTTGTATGGAGAATTTGTCTTGTTAGAATTTTTGAGGATCAAAGTAGTCGGCGGGAACAAGTGCCGTTAAATTTTCAAGCTACTAAAATTGTTCGAATATTTTCTATATTGTTCCAAACGTTTTCAAGAATATTGGAAAAAAACAATGAAATATTTCAGTGTATTCTAGTTTGTGGACATTTCAACAAGAGAAAGGAAGATGAAGTATTGAAAAATCAAGTGTTTGTGTATCATGTGAATGATAAATAATGGAGAAATTCTTTCAACTCTAAGAAAAATCTGGTCTGATTGCTGATTCCAGTAGAGGATCCTTGATTCCACAGTGGAAAATATCCAAGCTAAGTATTCTCTTTTATTAAATGTATCAATTTGAACCGTAACTCGAAAGAAACTGTCCATTTGTTTCTTTCACCGAACGGTTAAATGGTGTTCGATACAATGATAAGTCAGCTTTGAATTTTTAATAAACCATAATGGAGATAAATTCAACATATTTGGACATATCGAAGTTGAAACTTAGTCAATGCTCTGCTGAATTTTAATAGTTTTCAAAAGTTAACAGTTTCAACATCCTTATATAATTGCATATAAATAAGGTTCACTTTACATCACATTTTTTCGGTATATCGTTTCAATTTATTTCCCTTTTTATACCCTTTTTCAGTATTGCCTTTTTTTAAAACAATTTTGAGGAACAAAACAGCTATCATAGACGAACCCTCATAACAATCCTCATCCTCATAATTTTAAATCTAGAAATTCATAAAATACAGTTCACAGTTCTTAAACGGTCATGTTATATAGATAAAAATTCTGAATAAAGAATTTCAGTATTGAAAAATAAAATTAAAATATACTTTTCACAATGATTGCGCTAAAAACGTTTGGCTTATTCTATAAATTTTGTAAATTTTGTAGGAACTTTGTCATATTTACTGGAGCAAAAAAAAAAAGGAAACAGTTAAGATGTTTGTCTTTTTAAATTCAGTTTTCCTTGACCGCTCAGTCCAGCTTCATTCGAGAAATTTCGAAGAGCAAGTTCACTGGTGTTGGGAAAAATTGGTAGAAATTTTGTCACTTTTTGCGCATTTTTAAAATTTTTACATGCAAAAACATTTTCAAGATCTATGGCCTTCAAGTTTTTTAACAACACGTGTTGTAGTTTCGCATGTTGTGATGCAAAAATCATCACATACGGCTGAAATAGTAACAGTGTTGTAAAAAAATACAACGCCCAAGGATCTTGAAAACATTTTAGCATGGTAAGATTTTCAAAATGTCAAAATTTCTACCACTTTTTCCCAACACCAGTGAACTTGCTCTAATTTCTTAAGAGTCGCAATAGCCCGCAATATTCAACTTTTTTTTTCTTTCAACGGTTCCTTAATTTCTGACATTGTTGTTTGTTAAGATATTCAAGATTGTTCCCAAAAATTTAGAAAAATGTTAGAATTAGACATTTGGTTTGTTTTTGCTTCTGAACAATGCTACCAATAAGTATTGATTTCAACTCTAACCATTAACCTAATAGAGCAAGAACCTAACAGAATGGAGTGAAACGAACAAAAAGTGCAACAAACAGAAAAAAGTAAAACTAACAGAAAAAAATGAAACAAAAAAAGGGTATACAAAAATAAAATAAGAAAAAAATAAGAAAAAAAAGAAAAAAATAAGAAAAAAAAGAAAAAAATAAGAAAAAAAAGAAAAAAATAAGAAAAAAATAAGAAAAAAATAAGAAAAATAACTGAAATAACAGAAATAAATAAGATAAGAAAAATAATACAATAAGAAAAAGAAAAAAAAATATCATAGGAAAAATATTAAAATAAAAAAAAATAAAAAAAAGAAAAAAAAGGAAAGAAAAAAAAAGAAAAAAAAAGAAAAAAAAGAAAAAAAAAGAAAAAAAAGAAAAAAAAGAAAAAAAAGAAAAAAAAATTAAAATAAAATAAGAAATAAATAAAACCAATATATAAAAAAAACAAAAAAAAATAAAAAAGGAAAAAAATAAAAAAGGAAAAAAATAAAAAAGGAAAAAAATAAAAAAGGAAAAAAATAAAAAAAGAAAAACAAATTGAAAAAAACGAATAAAAAAAATGAAAAAAAAAATTGAAAATTAAAAAAAGAAAAAAAAAATAAATGGAAGAAAACAGATTAAAAAACAGCGAAACGAAAAACCAAAAATATTAAGCAATATTTTTTTTAAAGTGAAAAATCAAAAAAAAGAAGAGAAATTAAAAAAAGGAAAAAAAATAGAACAAGCGAAAAATAAATAAAAAAAGGAAAAAATAATTAAAAAGGAAAAATAATTAAAAAAGGAAACAAAATTTAAACAAAGAAAAAAAACTAAAAACATGCAAAAAAAAATTAAAAAAAAAAACAAAATGATAATAACAAAAAACATAAAAAAAAGTAAAAAAAAAGAAAAAATAATTAAAAAAAAACTAAAAAGAGAAAAGGAATTCAAAATAAAAAAAATTAAAAAATGAAAAAACAATAAGAAAAAAAAGAAAAAAAAGAAATCAAATATGATCAAAAAAAATTAAAAAAAGAAATTAAATATAAAAAGGGAAAAGAATGAAAAAGTAAAAAAGAAAAAAAATATAAAAAAAAATTAAAAAAGGAAAAAAATCAAAAAATTTAAAAAGAAAATAAATTGAAAAAATTTGAAAAAGTACAGTCCCCCCACAATCATGGGTCACACACAATTATTAGTCAACGATCATTAGAACTGCTGATATCTACTAAACCAAAAGAAATTATAACATATTATTATTTTTAGTTAATCGACAATATCATCAAAATGCATTAAAAGTATTATTTGTGCGTTTGATGACAGTAAAATTGCTGTTTGAATACTTTTTATCAAAAGTGAACTTTAAGCTGTGGAACTATCGCATAAAATTCCAATGTTATAAGGTTGACATCTTATACCGTTAAGCCCCTTATGTGGGTATTTCAAAGATTCCAACCAATTTAATTGGTCCCATATAAGCACAAAAGAAGAGTTTACATTTTCCAAATAAAACTGAGCGAATGAAATGCGAAAATTCAATAATATTTAGCTAAATAAAAGTGACCCATAATTGTTACAGAATCCACCAAGTTCCACACAATCATGGGTCACTTTTTCGCAAGCAAAACAAAACATTTCTTGGTTGCTAGCTCAACCCAATTGCCCCTTGAACGTATACTAGCAAAGAATGCCCCTGAATGTTTGCCAGAAAGTTGATGATTTTCATGTTGATATTCGGGTGTTGCCATGGACTTCTATGTGACTAATAATTGTGGGCAATATGACTAATAATTGTTACAAGCTTCAATTTTGACCCATAATTGTGGTTTTGAAAAACGTTGATTGTTTCGGTAAATTATTTTATTTTTCAACAAAATTGGAAACAAAATCATGTTTGAAATCAAAGAGGGAATATTAAATGACTGAAATTCATGCAAAGCTTGATGTTTGGTCCACTAACACCCGAATGAACGAACATTTTGTGGTGAAATGATACGTTAAGTGACTAATGATTGTGGGGGGACTGTAAATAAATGAAAAAAAAATTTAAAAATAAAATTGATGGAAAAATTTAAAAAGGAAAAAAATGAAAAAAATTAAAAAAGATAATAAATGAAAAAAAGAAAAAAATTGAAAAGAAAAAAAGTAAAAAAAAGAAAAATATAATAAAAAAGAAAAAAAAATTGAAAAAAAAATTAAGAAAAAATATAAAAAAAATAAAATAAAAAGAAAAAAAATTAAAATGAAAATAGAAATTAAAAAAGAAAACAAAAATCAAGAAATAAAACGAAAAAAACATTGAAAAGAAAAAGAAAAAAACAAAAAGATGAAATGTTTCTCGGTCGTATTTGAAGCTTTTCTGAGCGATCACATTTCATCTTTTTGTTCGTTCGTACTTCAAGTTTCCGCTTGTGGGACGAACCACGCTAGGCCTACTATTGTGTGGTGGTTGCTACAACTCTATCAGTATCAACCACTCTGCAAGGTAGTAGCAAGGTTGCCGAAATCACAGAAAAATCTGTAATTTCACAGAATTTTGAGCAAATTTTCATCACAGAATCTGTGTCACAGAACACAGAATTTTGAAAAATTCACAGATTTCACAGAATTTTTAAATTTTGAAAGGATTTCCAAAATTATAATTTTTTTGGCCAATATAAAATTTAGTTTTTTTCTTTGTAATTTAGTAAAGTATGATAGGATTGGTAATTTTAAATGATTTTAATCAACTTAAATGTAAAAAAGACTAAATTTATCATGAATTTTCAATTAAATTAAAGGAAATAGCATCACAGAATTCATCACAGAATTTTTGGGTAAAATCACAGAAAGTCAGAATTTTTTTTCTCAAAAACACAGAATTTTTTTCGGCAACCTTGGGTAGTAGGCCCGTGAGGAACAAATCGATGAAATGTGATGAAAAGTTTTCAAATTAAAATTACCCTCCCGCTCATTTTCAACATCTTTCACCTTATTCTAATCTTCTATCCGTCTATATTCTTTCAATTCTTAAATATTCTTTCTCAAAGAATATGCAATTTCACCGATATAGCCGATGAAATAATTTCATTAAACAAATTTACGGTGATTAACTCTTCATTTCGAAAAAGAAAAATTATAGCATAAAAAAAATTTAGAAAAGAAATAAAATTTTAAAAAAGATAAAAAAAGGAAAATAAAGAAAAAAAATGGAAAACGAAAAAAAATTAAGAAAACGAAAAAATGGAAATTAGTAAAAAAAATTACCATAAGTCAAAAATTAAAAAAAAAATTAAAAAAATTCAAAAAAAAATATTCAGAAAGGAAAAAAAAATGATAAAACAAATTAAAAAAAGAAAAATATTAAAAAGATAAAAAATGGAAAAAGAAAAGATATTAAAAAAGAAATAAAAGTTATTTGAATAAATTATAAATTATAAATTAAACAAACAGGATAAATGCAAAACAAAGTTTAATTTTCACTAAAAGTTCGCATTTTGTAAAAAATAATACAGAAAAAGTACAGAAAATGAAAAGGGATAGAAAGAAAGGAAAGCCAACAAAAAATAAAAAAAAGAGTGAAAAAAAATTTAAGAAGAAAAAATAAAAAGAAGTCCAGAATGAACGAAATAGAATTAAACAATGGAAAAAATGAAACAAAAAACAGTTGAATTAAAAAAGATTAATGAAACAAAAATAAATAGAACAAAAGTAAAAAAAATATCATTCAAAATGCAATAAATTAATAACAGATTTTCCTTCTGTTTTTGATTTTTGCAAATTTAATAAATAGAAAAAATTAAATGGTAAAATCAAACGAAAGAAATTTTAGAATTTAAACCTCAATATTATGATCGATGGAAATTTTCTAAGATTTCTCATTAAAAAAACTTCGTCTAAGGATAATTAATTTTAAATATCTTCTTCTTTCAATTTCTGTCAAAGCAGACTCTCTGATGTGACATGAGTGAATAACGGTTTTAAACTCCCTTCGTTGCTAACAGCAGGATCCAGTATTCGGCACTCTTAATTCTGATTGGTTTTTTTAATTTTTAAAAATTGCCATTATGCCGATGAACCTTAAGTCGAGCTTTGGT